>NC_048431.1:9407011-9541994 GCF_004353265.1 Vitis riparia | reverse complement strand
CCAAAATATTAATCTAAATGGGATCCAAAGATTGGGCGTTTGTAACATGGGACACTTTGATTCTAGAACTTATATTATATGAATCCTATATACATGATAAAATGATCAAGAGATCCTTAACTATAGAAGACATGGAGCTTAGAAATGTTTGGAGTTAGTGTATACTGACATGTTAAGACCTTTTAATGTCCATGCATAGAGAAGGTATGAATACTTCATCACTTCTACAAATGATTCCTCTAGTTCTAGATATATTTACTTAATGCATAGGAAGTTCGATGCTTTGGATAAATTCATTGAATTTAAGGTGGAATCGGATAACCTATTAGGTAAACATATCAAGGTACTTTAATTAGATTGAAGGGCGTGTCTAGTAGGTTTGATTCTTTCCTTAAGAAACATAAGATTATATCCTAACTTAGTGTCTTCGAGGATTTATTTCAAAATAGAGTTATGGAAAGAAGAAATCAAACTTTGATAGGCATAGAAAGACTGATGATGGTTTTCTCATCAGTTTCCACGTCCTTCTTGGAATATGCCTTAAAGATTGTGTGTTACCTCTTTTACCTAAGAGGTATATTAGTTTGTAGAATATCCAAGAGGATGATAAGAAGGTTTTGTTAATACAAATGGTAGATTTCTTATGGGAACTATATGATATCTAATAATGAAAAGAGTGATATAGGCTAGAAAACATTAAAAGATATTCCCATTCTACACAAGGTACTATGGATTTAAAGGTATTGAGACATACCATTCCTGATACTTCTAGTACATGAGTGGCTCATCATAGTGAGAGGATGGTATCCCATAGACTATGATGAGCAATAAGGGGCATTGATCTTCATTTGTAGCAAAAAAACTATAAAGAGAAAGTTAGAATCCTTGTATTCTAAACTAGTTTATGTTTTGGTATAAGCACATGAAAGAATAGAACTCATAGGTATAAATTGGTTTACAAGAGGTAGACAAAAATAGATGGAAAGGTTGAGACTTGTGTGGTTAAGGTAGTAGTTAAAGGTCATTGTTTGAAACATTGTTTTGACTATAAGAAACCTTTTTCACTGATAACTATACTCAAATCCATCATGATACTTCTATCCATTGTGGTACATCTCAATAATGAGATATGAAAAATGGAAATTAAGATAGAGTTCTTGAATAATTATCTTGATGATAACATCTGTATGATGCAACCAAACATTTCCATAGCAAAAGATCAAGAACATCTAATATGCAAGTTGCCTAAATTCATTTATGGATTAATGCAAACATTTTCCTCATAGAACAAGTATGTTGATAAAAAATAAAAAATAAAAAATCAAGACTTTTGATTTTATCAAAACAAAGATAAACATGTGTACAAGAAGGTGTATGGAAACATAGTAGTGTTCTACATTTTGAATGAAAATGATAATCTACTTATTGGGAATGATATAAGGTTATTTTCATCGAACAAGATAAGTCAAATTCAGAACTATAGTATTAGATAGATGTCAAGCATATACTTAAGTATCTTAGGAGAATGAATGATTAGATGTTTGACTTCCATTGTGATGAGTTTTACCCACTAGGTACTCGGATTTGGACTTTTAGTTTGATAAGGACTATCATAGGTGTACTGTTGGGCATGTGTACACTTTAGGTGGTGTTTGTTAGTACTTCTAGAGCAACAAATGAGGTTGTTTTCCTTTAAAGGATCTTTATAGGACTTGAGATAGTTCCTTTAGTACTAGTATCGTCTGATCTTATTTTGTGATCAATTGGATGATAACATAGTCTAAAGAACTAAGAAATCTTTTTGCGGTGCCTAATGTGCTTTTAGGGCTAGTGGGAGATTATTAGGATGAAACCCTTAAAAACATAAAATGATATAATAATAAATGAAGTTTATTAATATTTATATTATGATTCTGGTGTTTCTTTCACCATCATGTATTCATGTATTATCTATGTTGAGCTTTTAGGCTTGTATGCATGGTTATATATATATTGGATATAACCTATGGTGAATCATAACATTAATTATCAAATAATCATGATTCACCAAGCTATTATACTAGATGAGCTCTCAACCTTCAGAGAATATTAAGCTAGTGTTAAGGTTTTCAATATCTTTAACCTACAAGTAAGACTTTAAGGAGGTCATATATTTTCTATGAATTGGATCATTGTTGATTAAGGCAAGTAACAATAGGTATTCTTTAAACAAGCACCATGATATCTCATAGATTTGAAATAGTGTGTCATCTTGAGTGATCTTAAGGACATGTGATCATAAAATTTATGGTCATATATAATAATTCCTTAAGTGCAATTTGACATACATGCTCTTAATTAAATAAAGTGTATCAAGTGGTTAAATAATAAGAGGATATGTAACTCATGGATTAAAGTGGTAATTTTAAAAGGTTGATAATATTTACCTTATTAAATTATGGGCACCAATTCATGGAGAGCTTACATACAATCATTAGTAGGTCACAAACCTAAGTATTATATCTTGATCTAATATCATAGGATCCTGGAGTATAGTTGAATTTCTATAATTGAATGTTAAATTAATTTTAGAATTGGATTTTAAAGGTGTCAATATTTTCTTATGGGTCATTGTGGTCCTTGCTTGAACTCATTTCGATAATAGCATATTTTTTAGTGTTAGTTGTGTTCTTTATTCACATATATGCATAATGACATTTTGATAAACACACAAGATTGTACAAGAGCTTGTAAATGATCTCTTTGGACTTGACTAATTAGAGCCCAATAGGGTTAATTAATTAATTAAGACTTAAGTAGGCTAGTTTAAGTGACCTAAACCTAGGATGAATTCAAGTTACTTAGTCCCTAAGAAGCCTATATAAAAAAGGAAGGGGATTATATCCAAAGACGCCCATCATTGTCAAGCAATGTTTTCAAAACTAGAGCAAATTGGTTAGTCCAATCATCAATCGATAGCCTTTCCGGATCAATTCTCTAATTTGGACCATTCAACTATTGAATTGGTCACGAACGGCCTAAACCAATGGTTTGACTAGTAAATTGAGTGAATCAGACAATTTTGGAAGTACCAAACAGTCCAATTGCCACATTTTTTTACATTCACAAGGGCCAATTCCAAGGCCCAACCCAATTGCCACCCTTTCTTTTAATTCAATCAAGCCCACTTTAAAATACCAACTCATATTGATACTTAATGGGCCTTTTTCTTAAATCCACAAGTTGTAACATGGTCTAAAGGTGTAAGCAAGTTAAGGGCGTCCTTTTTCTTATGCACTTGAACCAAAGACCTAACGCTCAGGAACAACTCAGCTACACATGTTTTGATGCTTAGTAAGGCAAACAAAAAACAATATTTTTTTTTTCTAAAAAAAATTATAATATTAAATAAAAATGATATAATATTTTTAAGAATTATAAAATTAGCTAAAATTTATATATATATATATATATATATACATTTAAAGTGAATATATTGGAAATGAGAGAAAATCCGATTATTTAATTTTAGCTAATTTTATAATTCTTAAAAATATTATATCATTTAATAAAATTTAATGTATTAATACATTTATACTTATGCATTATTTAATTTAATAAATCAAAGATAAAAAATAAATATTATTGATTTTTAATTTATTTATAATTATTTTTAATATAATAATATAAAAATTATATATTTATAAGTTAAATTGTGTTCAACTATGGTCCGACCATTAAATCATAAATATAAGATAGCAGCTTTAATCTTCTTTCTTCAAATGTGGTTTGGTATGATTTCGGCAAAGTATCCCTTGTTTTCTCTCAGAAGAGGCTCCTTCTAAAAATCTGCATCCTCCCTTCTATATATAGGCTCCAAGCCTTTGGAAGATAACAAGAAGTGCATGTCTTGGATGTCCTCAATGTCTCATGCTCTCCTTCTCGATCTCTTTTTTTTTTCTGTGATTAATTCATAAGCAACAATGGAAAGGGGTCCCAAAAGCATGTCAGACAGCTTTTTAAAAATCCCGAGGCAATAGGCATGCAAAACATGGTTGCCAGACAGGGTCGAAAATCTCAACAGTGGGGCTGGCGATGGGAGCTTGGTATCGGCTTGAAGGAATCGCAAACTTTAGTCCACTTCCGATAATGACTATTTAATATTGAAAAACACTATTCCAATAGTGGTCTTCGTGTTGTTGGACATTCCGAGCATGGGCCTGTTGATGTCTATTTAGTGCTGTTTGAAGAAATGACGCTGATTTATGCTCCGCGTCGGAAATTCCACTGGTAGCTCTCCATTCTAGACAGTCCTATCAATTTGAGGCAAGTCATCATATATTCAATAATCCGTTAATGGCCTTCTTTGTACCAATTCCTATATTGATTTTTCATGCCAAAACTGATCCCACTCTTTAAAAATTAACACTTCTATCTTTGACTACAACTTCACGCACTGCCTGTGACCTTCTTTTGCCTTTGCCTTTGCCTTTGCCTTTGTCTCTGCGATAATGTACAATTTCACAATTTTAAAATTGTTTAAAGTTGAAGAATTTCACAAAAAATAAATTAATTTTGGTTTAGTTTTTTTTTTTTTCTAATTTTTAGCTAAAACTATCATCGAAACGTTAATTTTGTTATTTACTAAAAATATCAACTCTTTCTCATGAATGAAAAAACAAATATTTCACTACTAGAAATAGAAAGTTGAATATATGCATGCAGCAAATAGGGACATTAGTTGTAAGCGTACCATTGGGAGATGCAATAAGGTGGTATTTGTTTTTTTATTTAATTTTAAATAGAACCTTAATGCTAAATAATGTTAAATATTATATTATTTATTTTTGTAGTATTTTATTTATATTAAGTATTAAAAAGTAAAGAAAAACTAATATATTATTTTTTCTATTTAGAAAAAGTTACATATTTTATTTTTTTTATTTAATAAAAAATTTATAAAAACAAATAATCTAAAATTTAAAAATAAATTGCTTTCAGTAAAAAAAAAAAAAAAAAAAAAAGCAAACACTACCAAAGCAAGAATATCATTCGATGGATTATGAATATTTATCAAAACCCTGTCCACACGTACGCAACACCTCTCCATTATTAGGAGTAGATGGTTGCCACTGTCACATGAACCGGCCGTGCGAATGAAATAGTCATCTATGCTGTTTGGATGGTGCCATTCCGGCATTCCCTCTTGCATGCTGCCATTTTTGCCGCCATTGTTGACACATCACTACAAGACTGCTTGGCACTGAAGCCATTTCAGTGGAAGAGTGCTGTCAAACAAGGCGGAGATTCCTAACAAATGCTTAAACTTGTAGAAATAAGCGAAGTTTGCAAGAATTCATTTTATTTGCTTCTTTTTTTGTCCTTGTGAGGCGAGAAAGTACAGAAAAGATCTAGCATATGTGGAATTTTGTGCCTCCCAGCCGAATTTCTGATTGGACTTTGATTCCACGTTTTGAACTTATTTACGTTTGATTTTTGGAGAATATTAAAAGAAGGAAAAAGTATTAAAAAAATAATTTTTTATATTTAATTTTATTGTGTAAAATATGAAAAAAAAAAACATGAATAATTAAAATTAATAAAAATTTATGTATTTTAAAATCATTCCATTTTTATATAATAGAGAATGATAATTGAAATAAATTTTAAAAATATATACAAATAATTTATTAATTTTAAATTTATTTTTAATTTATTAATTTTTATTTTCTTCCCCAACTTTTCCCCTCAAAGTTTTCAAGGAACAAATATAACCTCAACAACGGTTAAAAATATACTAATGAACCCGTGCTTGATTAGCATAATCACGGCCTGATGACCTATATACTATATATGCTGACTCATCGCACAGCCCATCTCTGTAGAACCCCTGAGGTACCCTCTCGTGTCCCCTTAATGCAAATGAGACCTCCTTGGCCGGATTGCATGTCGACCGCCTACCATGAGTAGCAGCACGCCTCACCAATATCAAGTTCTAATGAGTCGTTCCAGCGACCCACTTAAAAAGAGGAGCACCCATCAGTCACTTCCATCGTTTTTCTCTGATTTAATACGGTAGAATGACATGTTTCACTGTTAATAAATCGAAGGAGAAGAGGGTCAAAGTCAAGATTCCTATTGGTATTTTAGCGGAAATATATGATGAACATCATTTCCAGGGCATTGCCACCGACCGTGTGATCATCTGGTCAAAACTTTTGACCTTTCCCTTTTTTCTAGAAGAATTTTGCCAATTAAGAATTGGAGTTTGATTTAAACTATATTGCCTTTGTCAAAATGCATTCATATATTTAAAATTTTACAGATACACGGTTTGTAAGTGTCGGACATGATTTGATTGAAAACTTAATCTAACCTCAAATGGAGTCGGAGCTTGGGTTTGCCAAACTATGAGATTAGAACACTACTCCATTGAAATCCTGTTGATGTTCATATTTTACTGGGGGCCCAATCAAATTGAAAGTAGAAGTTTCATTAATGGCATTACGGTATGAGAGAGAGAGAGTACTCTTAGTAACAGCTTTAAAGATGATATACCATAACTAATGATACCATAGCTAGTTTATGTTAATATATTTTGTAGTTTCGGCTTTCATGGGCGAATACGGATTTCTCAATATCAATGGAATGATGTAGGAAATAGTAAATGTGAAAATGTTCTCTTATATATTTAGACACAAAAGGAAGGGAGCGCAAGTGTATGAGATTTGTGGGATCTCATATAAACTATCTCCACTTTTCTGCCAGGACCAAGCATAGAACAAAATCTACACAGCATCTTGCCCCATTTTCCTTGAGGGCATAGCCCAGAAAGCAACATTAATTAGTATTCACAAAATCAGTTCCTTCAATCTTTGATGCACCCTTGAAATTTCTATGCCAATTCTAGAACTAACCGCCTGCAAAAATGAAGTGATGCTAATTATCTTACCGAAAAAGACTCAGGTTATGGAACTTAAGAAATTAAATAACGTGAATAACAATGTTTTACCTGAAAATAAATTGTATAGAATATCCTACCCCCTACAGTGGAGTGGCTAACAGCGATAACTTCAGCTGCTTCTTCCACCAGAACATTGATTACTTGATGCAGCATGAGCTTCTTTTTTAACCCACAAATCACACATGCCTCCAAAATAAAACCCAAGTCTTTTACTGTGATCACCGGCGAACTTGAGCCACTGCTACCTGCAGTCTCTTCTGTAGCTTCAAGTATCTGCTTCCTTTGCTTCAGCGTCTCTACCCTTTCTTGCAATTGCTTTACATGAGTGATGACTTCACTCACCAACACATGAGATGGGCACTGCGTATCCATGCATGAATCCAGTAACTTCATCAGCACACAATAGAGATTCAAGCCATAATAGTAAGAGTAGCGATGGTGGTACATACCTTGGATTTGCAGCGTGAGGTAGGAATAATCAGGGAAGCAAGCTTGGAAAAGAGATCTTTCATGTGCAATCTTCGATTTCTTTCCAGAGCCCTTCGATCAAGTTTGGATGAGCTACCTTTCCGGGGGATACTTTCTCTTATGCTCTCTTCCTCCATAATATTGTAATGCTGAGCGGAAACCTCATTGGGAAACTTCTGCAACTTTTATATAGAATAATGCCCCGAATACGACCTAAGGACAATTACTTTTCTGGGGAAATTTGATCTTGGAAAACTGCCCATATTCCCAAGACTACATGGGAGTATGGGTCAACATTGGCGGCGGTTTAATATAATATATAGGAAACTGTGTTTTGGCCCGCCCATTTGGGCCAAATAGCTTTTTCATAACCCAACTTTCCATAACCCAAATATGTCTACGGTTCCAAAAAAAAATATACTTTTCATGCACTATCCACTGTTTATAATTTAATTTCCAAAATTACCCTCCAGCCTTCATGTCAGCAGCCATCTCCTTATCAGTGTCAGCACGGGAAGCTGTGTTTTTAATAATTGAACACAAAAATATTAAGCTTTAGAGTTAGCATTTGCAAAACCCACGACCCGACTCAAAAATTTGGGGAAACGCTCAGACTTCTCGCTTTTGCCCTATTCTCTCCTTTTGCCTGCATATTCATGGGTGGTTTCTGGAATCGGCGGTGGAGCTTCGTCTTCCTTTTGGAGTAATCGCAGGTGAGTTTCCATTTAACAATTTGTTTGGCTGTTGAGAAAAATTTGGGGTAAATGTTGTTTTGCATTGTTCACGAGCTGTCCAAGCTTTTTGATGTTTTTTTTTTTTTTAAAAAAAACATAAGATGCTATTTCGTAATCTGATTAGATTTGCAAGCAAAGGTGGTATTTTTCTGGTTGGCTCAAAATCGTGGGTTTAGGGTTTTGAATTTAATTCCAATGGCACAATAAGATGCTATTTGTAATCTGACACGATTTCAGGCAAATGTGGTATTTTTGAGCCTGGTTCAAAAATCGTCGGTTAGGGTTTGTGCAATTTAATTCCAATGGCACAATAAGATGCTATTTGGTAATCTGATCACGATTTGCAGGCAAAGGTGGTATTTTTCAGCCTGGCTCAAAAATCGTGGGTTTAGGGTTTGTGAAATTTAATTCAAATGGCACAAAAGCAAAGAGACCCCTAGATCCAGAAAACAGAGGGAGGGAAAAAAAACACAACTTTCCCTATATATTAGATGAGTGTCTCCCAACTCCCATCCCACTCTAAGAGAGAACTTATCGGCAAACAGGTCCCTTTTCTTTTATTTTCCTTTATTTTCTGGTTATTTTCGACTGTCTGTGACCTTTTAACTTTCTCTTTTAGTGTAAGTTTTGTAGAATGTGAAACTTATTTCTGATTCTGGTGTTTTGCACCTTGTATTATAACCTTTCGATTGATAAGATTATGCGAGTATTTGTGTGACTTTTTCAATGTTTTTATGGTACTCGGATTGCATAGTTAAGTTTCAATTAGGTTTTAAATTTTCTATTTCAGAATGGACATTTGAATTTCTGATAGAACTCTTAAATTGGCCTGAAATACCTCTTTTACCTAGAGCTTTACTAGATTCCAATGTTTTTCATGGTGTATTTTATATGGAGGTGAAAATGGATTTCCATTATCTGAATTTTATTTTTTCCAATTTTTTCTAATAATTCGTTGGAGTAGTTTGCCTTTATTGTGATTATTGTAGAGAGCATGAGTATTATTTTTTAATTTTTATTTTTCTTCATGATTTCCTTTTATGCTATGCTGGAAAATTTTGCATGATGATTCTGAGAAAAGAATGCTTGATTATTTTTTGGTTCTAATTTTTCCTAGTCCAAGTTGCATTGGACTTAAGTGAAGATGAAAAACAACATCTTCAGAATTTGGAAGATGAAGAAGGCAGGTATTAATAGATTTTATCTTCACTTTTGGCTTATGCTGTAATTTACTATAAGTATTTGTGAAATTCTTCTTCACTGTTAGAAGTACCTTGAGCCGTCTATTAATGGTTGTGTTAGAAAGGGTGTCATAAACTTACCTTATGTTTGGTTCTTGGAAAGTAATAAGAAAAGGAAAGGAAAAATGCTAGTGAAAATGGTTTTCTCATGTTTGGGTACCATGCGAAAGATGAAGAGAAAAAAAACCAAAGAAAAGGGTTGGGGTGGTGGTGGTGTCCATTTTCCTTAACAAAAAATGAGAAAGTTAGTGGAAATTACATTTTTTAGCAATTTAATTTTCTTTCTTCAACTTTTCAATGGACAATCAAATAAAAGAAAACTTTTATAATTTTTTCTTATATTTCTCTGCTCTATTTTTTTTCCTTAAAACTTTCCAGAAACAAAACATAGGCTTAGCTTATATGGTTAGAAGTCGAATATAGCTGTAACAGTTATGATATTGAGAAGCTACAGATTGCTGATCTAGTGTGGTGGTTCCAAACATTTATTCATGTTATGGATTTGTTAAAGTTTGTGTTCAAAAATATTTCATGCTTCATAGGTGTTCTATCCTGTTTGTATTTCTCGAATCTAGGCACCTTTCATAATTTCATTTTCATGTTAGTGAAAATATTTCTTGTGCTTGTATATCTATTATTCCATCCATTGTTAGACAAAAGTATATGGCATCCAGTATTTTGGTACTGTATTAATGGAATACTATAATTAAAATACCAACACTAACTTGTTTAAGTATTTAACTCTTCTATCATGCTTCGATATTTTTTTCTCCCGTTTAATGTCATTGCCTTTATTAGTTCTGGTCTCCTGTATCCCCTTGATATTTATGCTATTTTGGGATAAATTGAATGGTGGAAAGTGGTATAGGACTTGTTAGAATGTACCAAGAATCCCCTTGATTGATTGTAATCCTAATTTTCTGTGCTTCTTTTTTTTTTTTTTTCTGGGTTTTTTGGTTTAATTCGTTCAAGGGTTTTGTTTAAAGGTGGTAAGGAGCAGATTATATAAGCCTATAAGCATGTATTCAAAGCTGGTTGGATTGAGGAAAGCTGAACTTCTGAACTTCTGCTGTGTGATTAGATACTTAGTTTGTGACATGACTGATTTTCTCGAATATCTATGTAACTTCTGCTCTGTGGGATGGTTGATTTTGTTTGACCTTGATTGAATTTTTAAACTCTTTTTAGTTAAATGTTAATGGAAACTGATGCAAACCCTAATGAGTAGGTGTGGCAATATGAGCTCCTAGGAATTAGGACATGTTTGGGAGACAAAGTTGGAGAATTCAAGAACAGATGCCAGAGGCAGTATAAGCTATTTGAACCAAAACCACCTCTCCTGCCACCTAGAGAGCTGTTTTTTATTTTTTATTTTTAAATTAAGTTTATAATTTGTTTTTCCTTTTTTTAATGCATAGAGCTTCACATCAACAGCAAATAAGGTTTTCTTACTTTGTGCCAAATGGAGGGTCCTTAGCTTCTCTCTCTTCTCTCTCTTTTCTCTCTGTTGTGTGAATTTCTCAGTGAAAAATCGAAAGCTTGGGTTCTTATCCATCTTAATTTTTATTAAATGAAAACCGTGGGTTGGGTTCAATCACTGCTACCATTGGACTATGATACTCTTTGATAAGATATATTTATTTTAAATTTGTTAAGGTTCATCATTACAAAAATACAATTTTAATTATTTAATTTGAAATTATATGCTGTAATTTTATTCAGATTTGTTTATATTAGCTACGAGATTATTTCTTGCTGGTTCTTGCTTCTCAAAAGTTGTCTTAAATGCTTATTATGTTGCCACTTGTCATAACCCTTGATACTTGGTTCAAGTAGCAAAGTGTTGGGGTGGGATGCTGGTAGGTTTCCAATTTCATTTTCAGGGGAGGAAAAAATTGTTACCTATATAAAATGTTTATTTTGTTGTGATACTTATTTACAAACATAAGTGACTTTAACTTCTTCCTGTTAAAACATACAAGAAGAAACCTATGTTATTTACAATAAGCATTAATGATTTTTAGCTTTTTCATTATGTATTGTATGTCAGCTTTGAAATTTCTGCCCTGTCCCTTCTTCTTTTCCCATTCTCAACTTCTCATTGTTGGATTACAGATATATATGGACTGTTTGCAAAAGGCAAGATTCCAACATTCATAGATTACTTGGGAATTGTTGTTGAGGTATTTGCTTTTTCCTATGTTGCTGCTTATTTGTTCTCTGTATGTGTGTCTATGTCTCTGTCTATCTTTTTCTTGGTAGAACATCAAGCGAATCTAGGGTAAAACAATAATTATTGTGATGTTTCTGCAATCATCTTTTCTTTATAACCGTGGAACTATTATTAGCTGTTATGTACATGTTATGTTCACTACGACACTAACTTCACTTTCCGAGACCATGTAATCATCACTATGTTTGTGGCATTGTTGTTGAGAATATATTTAGGTTGGAGATTTTTTTGACTAATTGGCATATGATAACAAGTATGCTTTTGTTTCTAGTCCACACCCTTTCCATGTTTTAAATTGATTTCTAAACCTTGTAACACAAAATTAAAGAATTTTTTAATTAATTTCTAACTCTTGTAGCTTAAGTGTTTTATATTTTCTTAATTTTTTTAAATTATAATAAAATATAATAATTAATAGTTGCTTTATCTCTTTTTAATTTTAAAATAAAATTTAAAGATAAATACAATAATTAATATTATATTAAATTTAAAGATAAAGAAAATTCATAGAATAAAAATATAAAGATAAATATCAAAATCAATATCTTAAAAAATCTAAAGATAAATGATAATAATTAATATACAAATTCAATTTTTGATATGAGAACAAAATTAAATGTGAATTATATTTTATCAATATCTAATCTATTATAATTTTTTTACAATATTAAAATAAAAGACTTATAATAAATACGTTCTTCATGTATAATTAGCAATAATATCAAAGTAAGATAAGCTTAATATCTTCTTAAAATAGAAAAATTATAATAAATATGTTTTCAATTACAATTAACCATGTAATATTATAGATAACTTAAAACTTACCTTACTATGCTTATATTTAATGTTAATTTTTAATTAATGCCATATCCAAATACTTGCGCTTATAGTTGAGATCCTTCTCAGCTGAATCTCTGAGTTCTAGACTCCTAAGATTTTGGGATGCAAAGGATCTGACACCTAGACGTGTACCCACAAACCACCACCCTTACCTGAACCCACCCTTACCCGCAAACCGTCCTTTGGCTCTGTTTTGATCTCTATGGTTCTCTTGTTTTTCTTTTCTATATTTCTTTCAGAAATTAAATTTTCTGCTACTATTTATTTATTTATCTTTTCTCTCTTTGGATAGTTCTTAAGCCTTTTATCTATAGTTATTGATTTGGTCATTGGAAGCTTGCTAAAACAGAAAGACATCATAGTTGTTAGCAATTCTGTTGTGGTACAATTTAGGAATTATTATTGGATTGGTTAGAAGCTAGGCACTCAGACATTTTATGGATATTGGTCATTTTTTTTTCTCTCCTCTGTAAACAAATAACTATGAAGTTAGTCCTCTTTAACTGATACTTTCTCTTCTAGTTGTTGCTGGATAGAGATTGTTATTGAGACTTGAGAGCTTTAATCTTAATTGATGGAGATTTTAATAAAAATTCCCTTTGTGTTTTACAGTATCTTTTGACGTTGTTGGGCTGTGGAAGCTTGCTAACTTGTGAAACAATAAACAGAGAACATTTAACTTAGCTCACCAAAGCTTTAATTATGACTACTTAGGGTTGGATACATGGCTTCTTTTTCACATTTCATCTTTATCTATGAAGAATTTGTTCAGAACATATCTTGTTTTAGTTGTATCATTGTCAACTTTGAGTGAAAGTATTGTACTGGTAAATCCAGATACACTGGTAAGGAATCATCCAGTGACCTATTACCTTGTTAGTTCTTGTAGTAAGTGTTTCTGACCATATGTTCTTGTTCACAGGTATGATTCTGAATGTAAAGGAGCTTCAATGGCTTCTATTGGGTCTGATATCAGTCCTTCATCTAAGGCTGGAGTGAGGTCCATGTACTATAACAGGGTTTCCCTTTCTCATGTAACCAGCAACCCATCTTTGGGTGAAGACAAGGTAATAATTACTGTCATTAAAATAACCTAACATGATCAACCTGGTCTTAGCCAAAGTTTTGAGTTAAAAGCATATTCAGTTTTGATAATGTGGCTTGTCTTTGTACAACCTTCCTTTTTAGCATCAGAGCATACATAAGCTTCATCAAGCCTGATCAAACAATGTGGTACCGGGCTTGTAAGACATGCAACAAGAAAGTCACAGATGCTATTGGATCTGGGTATTGGTGTGAAGGATGCCAAAAGAATGATGATGAGTGCAGTCTAAGGTAAGGGATTCATGGAATTTGAATCAATAAGAATCCAGCGATAGTAGTTGAAATTCATGAAAGTTGTCCTATGAGTGATGTTTCTTGTTCCTTTCTGTTTTGTTTTCCAGGTACATAATGGTAGTGAAAGATTCAGATGCTAATGGTGAAGCATGGCTTTCTCTGTTCAATGAACAAGCAGAGAGAATATTTGGGTGCTCTGCTGATGAGCTTAATAAGCTGAAATCACAGGTAAACTCTTGACAAAATTGAAATATCTATGAGTTTGTCCAAATCTTAGTTAACTTGAAAGAGTTGCTCATTGATGCATTAATTCATATGTAGTTGGTTACTTATTTGGTAGCCTAGTTGGGTTCTATGGGAAAAAAAAAAAGGATGAACTTCTGGCATTCAAAATCTGATGTTTAAAAAACCCAATCTTCTCTGCAGGAGGGAGAAGAGAACCTATTCCAACAGAAATTGAAGGAAGCTATTTGGGTCCCTCATCTTTTCCGGATTAGTGTTGCACAACATGAGTACATGAACGAGAAAAGGCAGAGGATAACAGCCAGGGCTGTTGTTCCAGTTGATTATGCAGCTGAATCCAAATTACTGTTAGAGGAGATATCAAGGATGAAGACTTCACAATAGGCTCCTTAGTTTATTTTGTTCTTTGGATAACGATATTTAGTCAGTATGCCTTCAGTTCCCTCTATATCTTAAGACACATCCCATTGAATATAGAGGAAGCTTAATCCTAACTTGGAATGCACATACCATTATTGTAATATATGTTTTGCAGACATACATGTGGTTTTGTTGCATTGTAGAAAAATCACTTAAAAAGCAGTTTCACGACTTGGGTTTCCATGTGATCGACTTTTGGGCTATTTATTTACCCCTATTTGCAGTCCTGCACCTTAATGCTTCAATTTGAGATGGGATTGCATTCTTCATGTTTAATGGCTAAGTCCACAATGGTTTGTAGTTCTGCAGTTTATTAAAATTATGATGTTTGAGAAAAGGTTTAGGGCAGCTTCTCAGTTGTGGTGATAAAAAGTAGAGTTCAGTTCTTGGTCAAGAAATTCTTCTTCATTTGAGATGGGAGAATACTTCCAAAAGTGGAGAAGAGTGTAGAAAGTAGGCATTGCTTTCATGTTTTGGGTGGAAAAAGTCATATAGGGTTTGTTTGGCAAATGCCTTTAAGAATATTTTTTATTTTTTAGAACAAAAAAAAAAAAAAAACATTTGACAATCATAAATTTGCTTTTTGTTTTTTATTCTTAAAAATAAAAAACATAGTGTTTTTGAGAAAATATTTTTAAATTGTTTTTTGATGGTTGTTTAAAACAATAATTATATGAACATGTAGAATGATAAAAAAATAAAATATTAGATATAAAAATTATTTTTAAAACATATTAAAAACGATTAAAAATAAATTTAAAATTAGGTTTACAATTCTATAAAACATTAGTGATTAGTTTTAAAAAATTATTGTTAAAAACTAAAATTTTATTGGAGAGATTTCTACCCTAAGCTACAGTTTTGAGAAGTTGCATTTTACACAATCATCCCTTCCTGTAGGGAGACTAAAGTTGCAATCTTATGCAACAATTTAGCAGCATTGCCATCATCATCACCATCATCTTGAGAGAGAGGAGAGGTCCATTCCTAAAGTCATGGAGGTTGCCAGTGAAATATGTGAAGAGTCCATCAACTCCTATCTTGTTTATCCAGTAATCATATTCTGCATATGGGTCTTGATGGAAGTTGAAGTGTAAGAACTGGTTCTCATTCCGATAAGTGTATGGGTGTACCTGCCATCACAATTCACAAGTTGGGTTTCTGATGACTTTTGCTCAATGCTTATGAAATACTTGCACATGAAAAAGAGAAATTTGAGATTTCCTAACAAGAAAAGTTTGAAAGAAAACTAAAATCAGTAAACCAAAATTTGCACATGATCATGATCAGGACAAATCGAATCCTAGAATTCTTCTAGAGTACACATATCTAGATCTTCAAATTTCTTAAGAAAATAATTACCGAAAAGCACACAAGAAAAATGAAATCCTCGGATGCAATCTTAGACAAACAGAACCATGGATTTTTTCTTTTTCCTTTCAAGGAAATTGAGCACCATGAATCAACATGTTCATAAAGACCTAAAACCATGTATAATTAGTGAAAATTAGTGCATCATGGCTGTTTCTTAGCTCAACACCTTCAAACCCGTCCCCCCTCATATGGAGTTTAAGTTCATTCACAGAGATAACAAGTTTAATCTTTAATGGAGGCAAAATATTGGGATTGAGATCCTGGATGCCTTATTTTTATTGGCTCATGTCCTTAGTGAATACTGATATGGTAAACTGTTTTTGGTCACCACATAATATCACACACAACTCAATTGATGGAATGACTCCAAATATCATGTCTATTTAGGCATCCCATCCAAATGTCGTTGAAAGTTTGACCATGCATAGCATAGACTGACACAGAGAAACCTAGATGTATAAATGCAACATACAGCAACAAAGAGAGACAGAAGATATGGCATACATGATATGTTTCATAAATAGCCTTATTGATAACGTCCCACAAATAAGCTTTACATAGAGAAGATACAAACCTGTAAGTCGTGGGCATGTGCTTTGCCAACAAGATCAGTAGGTGGTTGCAAATAATTATCTACCACTGAAACTACTGTGTCCTTCCAAGGTCCAATCCCTATCACTGCTTAATGAAGCTACAGTACCAAGAAACCATTGGTGGATCACTTCAACACTGAAGAGAACCACATAATTGGATGGTCTAAGGGTCACCAAGGAAGACCCGAGGCTTGGGAGAGGTTGAGTTGAAATTTACCTTAAGGTAGTACCTAGGGTCCCTTAAGGTAGTACCTCAAGGCCACTAAGGTAGTACCTAAGGGCCCTTAAGGTAGTACCTAAGCTACAGTCCCAATAAACCATTGGTGGATCACTTCAACACTGAAGAGAACCACATAATTGGATGGTCTAAGGGTCACCAAGGAAGACTCGAGGCTTTGGAGTGGTTGAGTTCAAGTTTACCTTAAGGTAGTACCTAGGGTCCCTTAAGGTAGTACCTCAAGGCCACTAAGGTAGTACCTAAGGGCTCTTAAGGTAGTACCTAAGCTACAGTCCCAAGAAACCATTGGTGGAGCACTTGAGGAATGAAGAGAACCACATAATTGGATGGTCTAAGGGTCACCAAGGAAGACTCGAGGCTTTGGAGTGGTTGAGTTCAAGTTTACCTTAAGGTAGTGCCTAGGGTCCCTTAAGGTAGTACCTCAAGGCCACTAAGGTAGTACCTAAGGGCCCTTAAGGTAGTACCTAAGCTACAGTCCCAAGAAACCATTGGTGGAGCACTTGAGGAATGAAGAGAACCACATAATTGGATGGTCTAAGGGTCACCAAGGAAGACTCGAGGCTTTGGAGTGGTTGAGTTCAAGTTTACCTTAAGGTAGTACCTAGGGTCCCTTAAGGTAGTACCTCAAGGCCACTAAGGTAGTACCTAAGGGCCCTTAAGGTAGTACCTAAGCTACAGTCCCAAGAAACCATTGGTGGAGCACTTGAGGAATGAAGAGAACCACATAATTGGATGGTCTAAGGGTCACCAAGGAAGACTCGAGGCTTTGGAGTGGTTGAGTTCAAGTTTACCTTAAGGTAGTACCTAGGGTCCCTTAAGGTAGTACCTCAAGGCCACTAAGGTAGTACCTAAGGGCCCTTAAGGTAGTACCTAAGCTACAGTCCCAAGAAACCATTGGTGGAGCACTTGAGGAATGAAGAGAACCACATAATTGGATGGTCTAAGGGTCACCAAGGAAGACTTGAGGCTTTGGAGTGGTTGAGTTCAAGTTTACCTTAAGGTAGTACCTAGGGTCCCTTAAGGTAGTACCTCAAGGCCACTAAGGTAGTACCTAAGGGCCCTTAAGGTAGTACCTAAGCTACAGTCCCAAGAAACCATTGGTGGAGCACTTGAGGAATGAAGAGAACCACATAATTGGATGGTCTAAGGGTCACCAAGGAAGACTCGAGGCTTTGGAGTGGTTGAGTTCAAGTTTACCTTAAGGTAGTACCTAGGGTCCCTTAAGGTAGTACCTCAAGGCCACTAAGGTAGTACCTAAGGGCCCTTAAGGTAGTACCTAAGCTGCAGTCCCAAGAAACCATTCGTGGATCACTTCAACACTGAAGAGAACCACATAATTGGATGGTCTAAGGGTCACCAAGGAAGACTCGAGGCTTTGGAGTGGTTGAGTTCAAGTTTACCTTAAGGTAGTACCTAGGGTCCCTTAAGGTAGTACCTCCAGGCCACTAAGGTAGTACCTAAGGGCCCTTAAGGTAGTACCTAAGCTACAGTCCCAAGAAACCATTGGTGGATCACTTCAACACTGAAGAGAACCACATAATTGGATGGTCTAAGGGTCACCAAGGAAGACCAGAGGCTTGGGAGAGGTTGAGTTGAAATTTACCTTAAGGTAGTACCTAGGGTCCCTTAAGGTAGTAGCTCAAGGCCACTAAGGTAGTACCTAAGGGTCCTTAAGGTAGTACCTAAGCTACAGTCCCAAGAAACCATTCATGGATCACTTCAACACTGAAGAGAACCACATAATTGGATGGTCTAAGGGTCACCAAGGAAGACTCGAGGCTTTGGAGTGGTTGAGTTCAAGTTTACCTTAAGGTAGTACCTAGGGTCCCTTAAGGTAGTACCTCAAGGCCACTAAGGTAGTACCTAAGGGCCCTTAAGGTAGTACCTAAGCTACAGTCCCAAGAAACCATTGGTGGAGCACTTGAGGAATGAAGAGAACCACATAATTGGATGGTCTAAGGGTCACCAAGGAAGACTCGAGGCTTTGGAGTGGTTGAGTTCAAGTTTACCTTAAGGTAGTACCTAGGGTCCCTTAAGGTAGTACCTCAAGGCCACTAAGGTAGTACCTAAGGGCCCTTAAGGTAGTACCTAAGCTACAGTCCCAAGAAACCATTGGTGGAGCACTTGAGGAATGAAGAGAACCACATAATTGGATGGTCTAAGGGTCACCAAGGAAGACTTGAGGCTTTGGAGTGGTTGAGTTCAAGTTTACCTTAAGGTAGTACCTAGGGTCCCTTAAGGTAGTACCTCAAGGCCACTAAGGTAGTACCTAAGGGCCCTTAAGGTAGTACCTAAGCTACAGTCCCAAGAAACCATTGGTGGAGCACTTGAGGAATGAAGAGAACCACATAAT
Source organism: Vitis riparia (assembly GCF_004353265.1). Taxonomy (NCBI): domain Eukaryota; kingdom Viridiplantae; phylum Streptophyta; class Magnoliopsida; order Vitales; family Vitaceae; genus Vitis; species Vitis riparia. Next base: position 9,522,976 of record NC_048431.1, on the reverse strand, counting down.
TGGATGGTCTAAGGGTCACCAAGGAAGACTCGAGGCTTTGGAGTGGTTGAGTTCAAGTTTACCTTAAGGTAGTACCTAGGGTCCCTTAAGGTAGTACCTCAAGGCCACTAAGGTAGTACCTAAGGGCCCTTAAGGTAGTACCTAAGCTACAGTCCCAAGAAACCATTGGTGGAGCACTTGAGGAATGAAGAGAACCACATAATTGGATGGTTTAAGGGTCACCAAGGAAGACTCGAGGCTTTGGAGTGGTTGAGTTCAAGTTTACCTTAAGGTAGTACCTAGGGTCCCTTAAGGTAGTACCTCAAGGCCACTAAGGTAGTACCTAAGGGCCCTTAAGGTAGTACCTAAGCTACAGTCCTAAGAAACCATTCGTGGATCACTTCAACACTGAAGGGAACCACATAATTGGATGGTCTAAGGGTCACCAAGGAAGACTCGAGGCTTTGGAGTGGTTGAGTTCAAGTTTACCTTAAGATAGTACCTAGGGTCCCTTAAGGTAGTACCTAAAGGCCACTAAGGTAGTACCTAAGGGCCCTTAAGGTAGTACCTAAGCTACAGTCCCAAGAAACCATTCCATTTGAATTTCAAAACAATGATTAGATTGGTAAAGAGGTAGGTCACAGGTAAACCAGACCCATTTTCTGTAAATTCATTGATAATCCCACAAGTGGATGAAGAAAAATTCCATAATTGGCTCATCATCATCTTAGCTTTAAATTTGAAGTATCTGTTCCTTGGTCTTGTAAGGAAATTCAAGTGAAGTTTGGAGCTTCAAATCATCCATTTTACTTCTTGTTCATTACCATGATTAAATTACTTATAAGGTCAGGATTTTGATTTCTCTTTTTTACATAGTGTCTCTCAGCCCATTGGGGAGTAGTTGCAGGGCACCCTGACAGATATAAGGTCATTTTTTTAATTCATTCTTAGAATCTCTCTTTGTTAGTTTTTCCAAATTTATAATTGAAGTATAACTCAAGAAGGGGGGAGAAAAGTTAGATTTCACCAACAAAACCAACACACCTTCAAATGCTTTGTGCAGGCGTGTTAAGGGGTGAACCCGCCATTGAAGATCGTTGTTCCTAGATCTGACCCATTTCAATCAGGAATCAACCAGGGTTCTTTCCCTCTCACCAAGACACCCAAATCCAAGCATATGAGGCCACCTGCAGCATGTAGTCTTCTCCACCAAGAAATCTTCAGGTTGTTCAAGATGACATAGGCTCGTATGGGTATGATAACCATGGGTGCTTAAAAGCACAACTTCCCGTGGTGACATGGAGAGGGAGATGGCTGTTGACATGGAAGGCTGGAGGGGTAATTTTGGAAATGAAATTATAAAACAGTGGATAGTGCATGAAAGGGATATTTTTTTGGGCAACCGTGGACATATTTGGGGTTATGGAAAGTTGGGTTATGAAAAAGCTATTAGGCCCAAATGGGCGGGCCAAAACAGAGTTTTCCCCAAAATAATACTCAAACCCACTTATTTGAATTTCAAACCCGTCCCATTAAGAGTAAAACGGGACATGTACCTGAAAAAACTCGTTTCATTGTCATCCTGTCTTTATATGATGTTTATTCAACTTTAATTTATTTTAATAATTTATATATTTCATGAATAAGTTTATAATGGTAAAAAATTAACCCAAAATGCAAATTAACAATCAAAATCACCCCCATCAAATTTGATATGCACCCTTCTCCTTTTTGAAGGATTAAACTTTATTTGAAAAGGTCATTGCTATGATTTTTTCATTCACAATAACACACCTAAAAAATAAGCAAAATTAGGGTTTCTTTTGCATTTGTAGTGATGTTTTTTCTTCTAGAGTTTGTTTCACGTTACAGGATGTACTAGAGTTTCTTTTGCATTCACAATGTTTTTTCTTCTTTTGCAAAATTAGGGTTTCTTTTGCAAAATTAGGGTTTCTTTTGCATTTGTAGGGTTGTGGGTTTTTACTGTGCAGTTAAAAAAATGAGAAATTATGACTTTCTCCATTGAAATAGAAAGAGATAAGAGATGAACGTGGACTCAAACCATTATTGTGTTTTTTAACATGTTTGAGGATTTGTTCGGTGAGCTTCTATGTGATTCAACACATAATTGTCATGTACCAAAGGCAACATATCATTTGTTGGAATCATGGGTCTTTTGTGAGGGCAAACAACCAAAGGGTTGAGCCTTCAAGGCTCACTAGGCATGGATAGGTCATTTCATTAGTAGATAAGGATGAAAAGGATTTTGGAATAAAGATAAACGTGTTTAGAGTAAATCTGAGAAAATTGTAAAAAAACTCGAGACGAGTTTGAATATTACTTTGTCTCGCCTTGCCCCACCCCACCCTCCCCTAATTATATATAATTTTTGAATAAAAATTTATTTTATTTGATTTTTTTTCTTTTTTCAACTTTTTTGAAGATAAATAAAATTTTATTTTCTATAAAAATAAATTGTAAATGTTTAAAATATTTCTTTATTTATAAATTATATTTATTTTTAACAAATTTTAAAATTTTAAAAATAAAATAAATAAAACGGGACATGTGTATGAGAATTTTCTATGCCCACTCTACTTCACTCCGCCTCGTTTATTTTACTTTATTTTTAGGTAGGAATAAGAATTGATATAAATAAATGGAACAGGGTTGAGATGAGATTGACTTATCCCGAACTTGCCCCATTGTCATACCTATTAGTAAAGGCTTAAAAATCATAGGATAGAGGCTTAATCTAAAACATGGTAGTGATTACACTTTCAGTAGGATGAAAAGAAAGACAACCATGATTTAGTAGATGATGTAAAATGTAAGGATGAGGATTATAATGTGGCTTATGGTGATGGAAAGGATAAAGAAATCGATATAACTTATGATAATGATCATGATGAATAGTAAATACTGAGTTATGTAGATGAAAATTCATCCAACAATTAGTCTATTGATTGTGATAGTTGAGAAAATAGGTTTCAGAGTAATTATCTCATTTCAAAGCATGAATCCAATGATATGTTTGGGTTCAATGTGGGTTTTCTTTAGGAAGTAAATATGTTAGGTATTACATAAATAGGGATGTTAACAGGGAGACATACAATGCTAAGGAAGGGAGTAAGATATGATTAAGTGAAGGTTAACTATTTGGAATTGTGGATGAAAGTGGAGTTATATAAGGGGTTATGTGATACAAAAGGGTTTTGAAATAAAGAGAAGAGAGAATGAGAAAACAAGGGTGATTGTTGGAAACGTGGATGGAAATTAGAGTTATATAGGGGGTTATGTAATACAAGAGGGTTTTGAAATAAAGAGACTAGAGAATAAGAAAACGAGGATGATTGTTTTGTGTGCAATTGAGAGTTATCATTTGCGAAATCACACTTCTCTTATTACTGACATGGTGAATTACATGATCAAGATATTGTCAAATAAGTACAAATGAGTTAGAATCTTAAGAAATTCAAATCCAACTTCTACATAGATAGCCAAAAAAAAAAACGTAAGGCTAAGAGGGGATTTGAAATAAGATTGGAATGTATGATGGAAGAATTGAGAGAAAATTATGATATTGGATAAAGTGAGATGTGACTTTATATGCTGATTTAAAGGCAAAAAACAAGAATGAAGAACATTCGGTGATTCCTATATTAAATTTCTAACTTATGCCAAGATAGTAAATGTTACAAATTCTATATCTTACTAAGGATTGCTGTCGAAAAGGTAACTCTAGAATCTCCTCTCCCAACATGACAATTTTTTAACTTGAACCCATGATCTTGGCTTTGATACCAATTCTTAAATCGAGTTTTCACAATCTCTTCTTATAATTAATTGGTGTCTAACGATGATAGATCAACATTTTTTATGACATTTAACATCATCATCATTTGAACGAGTCATCCACAAGCTTAAGAGAGGTGTTAATCGCATCTTCAACAAATGTGACCTAAAGGAGCAAAAAGGAAGTATTCTGCTAGCTATGGCTTTTTCCTCAAAGACCATATCTCCTTCAAAGCTTCATCTGAAAACCATTTTCATTATACCATTTGCAAATGTGATTGTCACTACCATTCTCATTATACCATTTGCAAATCATTTTTTTATTGAATTAATTGATTAAAAGAAATAAAACAATCTTTAAATTTATAAATTTAATATTTTATTTAACATGAAAATAATTTATTTTTAATATTTTTATTATTTATAAAAAAAAAAAAAAGAAAAAAAGGTTAGAAAGGATGAAAGTTCTATTTACAAATTTAGGGTTATGTCATCCATTTCAATGTGGCAGGATCTTATGTAAGAGGTCTACAACCCTGATTTCTAACCCTTCCGTGTTCGTCAAGCTCACATCCATGGCGGCTTCAACAGCTTCGGCAGCCCTTTCTGGAAACCCTAACCTCACGTCTTCGCACAAGCCCCACGCTTCTCTCTCTCCTCACTCATGTCTCCGATTCTCCACCGCAATCTCTCGTAAATTCCCCTTCAAATCTCTCACGACTATCCCCTTCACTACCGCCACTACCGCCGCCTCCACTCGTCGGTCCACCACTGTTACCGCCAGCTCCACCTCATTTCACGGCCTCTGCTACGTCGTCCACGACAACATTGATACGGACCAAATCATCCCCGCTGAGTACCTCACCCTCGTCCCGTCTAACCCCGACGAGTACCAAAAGCTCGGCTCTTACGCCTTCATCGGCCTTCCCTCGTCCTATGAAACCCGCTTCATTGAAGCCGGCGAGTTGAAAACCAAGTACACCATCGTCATCGCCGGCCAAAACTTCGGATGCGGCTCCTCCCGCGAGCACGCGCCAGTGGCGTTGGGCGCCGCGGGCGCCAGAGCCGTAGTGGCTGAGTCGTACGCGCGGATCTTCTTCCGGAACTCTGTGTCCACTGGCGAGGTTTATCCTTTGGAAACGGAGGTTAGGATTTGCGAGGAGTGCCGTACTGGAGATGTTGTCACCATTGAGCTTGGAGAGAGCAAGTTGATCAACCATACCACAGGAAAGGAGTATAAATTGAATCCAGTTGGGGATGTCGGACCGGTAATTGAGGCCGGTGGGATTTTCGCGTATGCGAGGAAGACCGGGATGATTCCCGCCCAAACCGCTTAGAATTTGAGGTACTGTGTTTATTTTGTGCACTGCATTTCTATACTTTGGTGAGTATTAATGTTGTACTGTGTTGTTGACAAAGCTGTTACGTGATCCTTGTATGTGTATATGCATTTGCCCGTGTTTACTGCTTATGTGTTGCGAAAGGATTCAGTTAAATTTGGAACTGTAAAGTAAAATCTGGGTACAAAGAGAAGAACGACGCCTTCATCTTCTTGAAAGAGCAATACAGAATTTCATTTCTATGAACAGCCAGAGCCATAAGGGTGCAGATGTTTTTGCCTTCGAAGTGGTTTTTATTTAATTAGAAAATAGGAATTAAGCCTCTTTGAAGTAGCTAATGCAAATAAGGAGGGAAAAGATTTGCACAAAGGTGTAGTTCCACCAAAAACACATCTCTGGCCATTTCCCACCACAAAAGAAATTCTAGAGCGAACAAGGTGCCCAAACTTCCTAATTGCTTTCCACAGGCCTACACCATACCCCTCTCTAACTCCCGCGAACACCACCCACCACGTTCCTCCCCATATTTGCCCCTTATTACTTGGTTCCAAAAAGCCTCTTTTTCATTTGCAAAGTGCCAACTCCATTTGCCAAGAAGAGCCTTATCGAGCAGAGCAAGGCTCTTCACCCCCAACCTCCCTTTTCTTTTATCTAGACAAACTGTCGTCGACCTTACTAAATGAGGTTTTCTCTCAAGAGCCCCACCTCCCCACAGAAAATGAATCTGCCCCCCACCTTAATATCATTGATACTTTACAGTGTACTTGAGTGTGTTTTAAAACTGTTTTGTGGTAATGACTTGATCTTTTATTCTTAGGAGCTATTTTATTTATTTGGTTAGACTCTATGCAGATTGGATTTGTTGTGTTGCTTCTTTTAGTATTGGACTTAAGATGAACAAACTTTGAGTTATGTTTGTAGTAGCTAAAAATGTGATTTATAATGTGGAAGTAACCCAAAGTCTATTAGTTGAAGCCAAACTTCAAAATATCCGATACAAATAAAAACCAGCTCACCTGGCTCCCAAAATAAGAATGAAACCTAAGAACAAACCTTTGACATATGAGATTAATATTTTTTATATCTTAAAAAGAAAGTTTCTGAGTTGGTGTATTGCAAATTCTTGTCTATGCAAAATGAGCAGCTCAAATTTTAGGAGATGTTAGCACGGGCAGATTATTATTATTTTTATAACCTCAACAATTCATTTGGGTGGGAAGAATGAAACTGATCAGTTTTTGATGATCTGCTCGTGCATGCAGATCAAATGTAGAATGTCGGATTACTGATAGGCATGTTTGGTCTTTGGTTTGTTGACAGATGCTGTTGATCTTTTGACAAATTAGAAAGCATATATCCTTTAGTTTGGTTTTGTGGTTTTTTCCTTAACTCTGTGGGCCTAAATGCATTTGTCTTTCTTCAAAGATGACTAGGTTATTCTTTCATTCACAATGGTTATTTAGTTTCCTTTTTGTTATCATTCACTAGGATAGCCTACAGAATTATTTGAAGGCATTGACTTGAGAAATTTCTGGTGGTGTTAATTTTCTTATTTTGGCTTTGATTGGTTATGTTGTAAAATAGACCCGATGGCCAAGATTAATTCTACAGTCCCTTGTTTGTAGCTTGATTCTTTCATACATCACCTAGGGTTTCAGCTTATTGCCCTTTATTTGTAGTTTGATGATTCTTAGGTCGTTTGAATTTCTATGCGCAAAACATATTTGAGATATTGGATGGCTCATTTGCAGAATCATAAAAATGAGCAGGACATGGTTTACTTGTCAGAGTTTGTTTACCGGTCATATGACAATTATGTATCACAAAATTGAGTGAGATTCTCTTATGTTTCCTTGCTGCTCGATGTGAAGGATTTTAAGTGTTGAATTCTTGCTATATGCATCTGACTAATTTCTGTTTCGATTTGGGTTGTCTTTTGCAGCTCCTCGTTTATTGCAGGTGGGTGGAAAAAGGTTGCAACCTCTCTCGTAGAAGTTTAGCTTGAGAATTTGTAACTATACTAAAAATAAAACAACTTTTTGTGCCCTGCTCTGCTCTGAAACAGTGTCTCCTTATGCTGTTGCACCTGCACTAGCTTTCACTCTAAGATGCAGTTAATTATTATGATCTAGTCTATTTGAGTCATTTCAGAATTGATGGATTCTGTTGATCTTTTATAAACTATAAAAAAAATGGGTTCTTAAATTTGGTTGCTGGGTCTTTCTTCAATCCCTCAGCACAAATGCCAGTGATTTTCTTCCAGAATGGCTCAATAAGTTCTACACGGTGATAATGGATGTCACCACGTAGAACTTATTTGTTAATGACCTCTGCCTTAATATTCAATAGCATGTTTTAGTTAAAGTATATAGCTATAAAGTTATCTACTTCCAGTTTCATCTTCAAAAAATTGCATTTCTCTTTCTAATTATTTCCCTTTATAGCTACAATTGGCCAATATTCTATATAAATTGCTAATTATAAAACCTTGATGGGTAACTCAATTGGTCCGGTCTTGGGTTTGCTCTCTAGTGGTAACCAGTTCGAGTCCCCTCAAGGTCACTGAAGGCTTACCCGTTAACTTTAGGGTCCCACGGAATTAATCGAGGTGTAAATATAGAATATATTATTTTATTGAACAAATATACTTTTCTATTACAAATACAACCATATATCATAACAAATATAGTTTTCTATTACAAATACAACCATATATCATAACAAAATGTTGGAAAAATATCGGAATGAAGAAAATAAAAAATTAAAACAAAAGAAAGATGATTTAACATATTTTTATCATCTTTTTGGGAGTAATTTCTTCACTTTAATTTTCTCTCCGCTTGCGACCACAAACACCCTTATATTCCTTATCTGAAAATAAATTAATTAATTAATTAACTATCGAACTCATAAAATAAATTGGAAAAAAAAACATTAATCCATGCAGTACAAACCTTGAAATCTAAGAATGATATCTCTCAATGTAAGATTCGGTAGGAGGTCATTTGATACGACCCTCGCTCCACATGGACAAGTCGGGCAGTTGCTTATGCCTGAATGAAGTTTTAATATTTGGCTTTATTAGATTTGTGAATCATACTTTATATTATATCACCAAGAAAGGATAAAAAATCTAGTCTTACATCTGTGACAGAAACTGGTAAAACAGCATTTGGCCATTACAGCATCCAACATTGGCAGCTTACAGAGTGGGCAATGAAGTTTTGGTGGGATGCTCCTCTCATCCTCCTTTTTTCTTGGAATCAGGTCTGTTAATTTCAATTTGAAATGATTAATTGATTTGATTTTAATTGTAGCACCATTATATGAGACTTTTGATATGAATAATGGATAAAAACTTACTTATTTGGCTTCATTCTTTGGATGTCTGAGCCATTTGTAGGACAGTGTTGAATAAAATGCCCTGATCATAAATTTAGTACAATTTGTGTTTAAGGTAGGTGAGCCTCAAAACCCGAAGGTAAGTAAGTTAGAGGGTATATTTGAAAGTTGTTTTTAAAAACAGTTTTTTGTTTGTAAGAATAAAATTGGAAAAATGTTTGACAACCAGAAAACAAAAATGAATTTTTGTTTTTTAATAATACACTTTAGTCGTTTAGAGAAAATTAAGATGTGAAAAAGTAACAATTGAAATTCTAAAACAAGCTTTTACTTTACAAAAGAAAACCCTTTTTAGAAATTGTTTTTTAAATTTTTTGGAAACATTTTTTAAATAAAGCCCAAAATTAAACGTACCAGGCACTTGGAATCTATGACATATGTATCCGGAAGGAGGTGTCTTTTGCTGCAAACCAGTTTGGGATGAAGGTGGTGGTACAACATCTAGAGTTGAATTATTCCTAAAAGTCATTTTAAAAAATATTTTAATATTTTTAAAAATAATTTCGTAGAAAAAGCAATTGTTGTACAAACACTTACATTTTGTTTTGTTGTTCTAAAAGGATGGGTTTTGATGGATGCCCAGCTATTCTACGGACCAAAACCTCAGTATTGTCTTGGATAATTGTATCATCATCCGTATACTCTGAAATAAAATACGGAAAATCTTTAATTTAATGTTTGTAATTAATCTTTTTTTTTTCGCAAAATCCTAAAATAAATATTATATTTATGGTGTTATTTTTTTACATAGATTGTCACATTCGAAAATAAGATTTATTTATTCATTGTCTCACTTTCTAAATATTAATATTTTAAAAAAAATGCTTTACAATAATTTTTTTTTTCCAATATTTTAGTTTTGAAACATCTGCAAATTGTTAATACATTCAACATTCCATTAACAAAATGATAGTCAAACTTAATTAATAAAAAAAACATTTAATCCAAAAATTAAAAGAAATAAATCTATGAAAACAATCTGTTCAAAATTTTATTTAAACCAACTAAAAAAATTAAATATATTAAATCTAAATAATAAACATACCTTCATTTGTCCGAGCATGAGTGATTAAAATATCAAAATCCGTTCCTTTGTATAGTTGTTTTTTCATAAAGATTTTATATTTTAAGGATCCAATTGATACGATATTTCCATCTATTGGAACAATGTCAAAATTTTTGACACTTTTAAACTTGAAGTATATAACTCCCATTGTTGTCTTCCTCCTTTGAAAATTCTCTTGTTTATTTTCTTCTCTTCAATTTTTTTCTCTTCAAATCGCTTTCAAATCTCTCACCTTCTCTATTTTCTTCGGTTTCTTCTCTTCAAATGGCTTTCTTGACAAATTCTCTCGTTCCCTCTAATTTCTTTCTCCCCGTCTCAAATTCTCTTTTTTCCTTTTTTTCTTTTTACATTCAATCTTATTTATATAAGAGTAATAAGAATTTTACACCAACTAAAATTCTAATTTCACATAACTTATAAAACTATTAGAAATTTGTAAATTTAATAAATAAAAAAAATCAAAGTGTATCTTTATTCTAATTTCACATTTTTCAACCTCCTATTACCGTTGGAACTAATTTTTAAACATACTTAACAACTAATTCAAGAGAGATATTTGATATGTAGTAATATGTATATCACATTGATGATTTTAGAAATATGGATAAGTGTCCATTTAGATATATTTGTTTTTTTATTTAAAAAAAAATGGTAACTCCCGTATAAAATTTAAAAACTTTAAGATCATGTGTTGATTGACCGGAATGTGATAAGATAAGAGATGAGATATTATATCCTATCACATTGTTGATAATGAAATATGATAAGTTATTTTATCACTTATGTTATCATATGTTCAACCAAATACGAAATAGAATAAGTGGTAGGATATATTATCCACCATTTTTTTTATCTCTTTTATGTTAGATATATTAATCATATGGTAAGATATGAGATATACATATTTAATGTATAAAAAAAATTATTTTTTTATCAAAATTTTATTTTTTAATATATTCATTTTACAAAGTAATTTTTTATTATGATTAAAAAACTAAAAAATATTTATAAAATAATATTAATATATAAATTATTTTTATATATTAAATAACATAATATAAAAAAAATTATTTGTAAAGTTCAAATATTTTAATCAAAATATTGTTAAAGATAACAAAAAATTTATTTTTTTAAATAAAAAATATTTAAATGTAATATAATTTTTATTTTACATTGAAAATAATATATAATTCATATTATTTTTTATTAATTTCACAATTTAAATATAAATACAATATAATATAACATATTATTTTTTATTCATATCCCAAATATGCTACTTTAAAATATCATGTTCATAAGATATGTATATTCAATTATATCATATCTCATTAGAAATCATATTATAAGATATAACATATATATCCTACATATCATATTTTTTTAATGGTTTTTAATTACTACCTCAAGTTTGAAAAATTTTTTAAATAATTTTTAAAGGTACGAGATAAATTTATATTTTTTATACAAGAGTTTCTTTTATATATATATATATATATATATAAAAGTTATATTTTATAAAATTTAAAATATATCCAAAAGCCTAAATAAATTATATACTTGAAAATTATAAAGATAATTTAGAAATAACTAAAATCTAATTTAAGGTAACCTATAAAATGAATTAATTTTTAAATATTTTAAGAATTAATTTTACTAATAAAAATTTATCATCTAACATTAAGAACATATTTGATATTGATTTTAATAATTATTTCTAACATTTAACATTAAAAAAAAAAAATTATATTTCAACTAGTATAAATATTAGAAACACTTTCTAAAATCATTATCAAAAGTATCTAAAGATCAATTTGATAGTGATTTTAGAAAACTTTTAACCTTTCTAACACTTCAAACTTTTTATTATTTAAGTATTAAAAATATTAAAAATGTTTTATAGAATTACTCTTAAACACTCTCCAAATGTATAGTGAATGACCATTTTTCAAAATTTCCTCTTATTTCTTACATCTCCAAGAAAGCAAATTGTTCAATAATTGTAGAATCTTCACCAAAAGTGTTTTTTCTTTTTCGTTAAAATCTTTCATTCAGATTTTGTTTCATGGAAAAAGGTTTCTAGTTCCTAAAGATCTGTTTTTTAAAAAAGACATATACGATGGTGCTTTGGGATTTAATGTTCATATTTTTTAATATTAAACTATGACTTTTTTCTAGACAGCTTTTGGAATTTCTACAAAGTATTTTCCTTAGCGTGAAGTAAGATGGAAAGGGAGTCTAGCATAATTTCATGTACAAGAAGAAATTATTCATTGTTTGTTCATTGTTTCACTTTCTAAATATTAATATTTTAAAGAAACCTTTTTACATTATTCTTTTTTCCAAGATTTTAATTTGAAACATATTTTTTTGTTTCATTGAATCCTAACTACAAATTGTTGGTACGTTCCATTAAAAAAAATGAGAGCGAACTTAATCAATCCAAAAAAAAAAAAAAGGAAATAAATCTAAAAACATTTCTTTCAAAATTTTTATTTAACCAACTAAAAAAATTCAATATACTAAATCTATTAAATAAGCATAACTGAGCATAGTCGATTAAAATATCAAAATTTGTTTCCTTTATATAATTGTTTTTTCATGAAAATATAAACATAATAAATTGAGTGTGGTTAACTAAAATGTCGAAATTTATTCCTTTATGTATTTGTTTTTTCATACAAATGTAAACATAACTTCATTTATGTGAGTGTGACTAACTAAAAGTTATAAATGGTTGTTTTTTCATACAAATTTTATCTTTTAACGGTTTGATTGATATGATATTTCCATCTATCGGAATAATATCAAAATTCTTGGTATTTATAAACTTGAAATGTATTACTTACATTTGTCACCGGCTTAACGACACTTAGACCATTAGGGTACTTGACGTTGCTCACCACTAAGGTACTTGAAGTTTCTAACTTAGCATACTCGACTCTCAAATTGGATATGCTAAGCAATGCTACTTTGACTCAGAAATTAGGATGTGCAATGAAGGCAATACTTGAAGAAAAAAAGCTTTAATTGTATAAGAACACATTATTATGCTTAGTGTTTTCAATTAATTACTTAGTGCCTTGATCAAATGATACCATCCTCTATTTATAGACATCTATGAAACTCTCTTAAACCCTTGTTCCCACTATTTTAGAACTATCAAGAATTGCCTACATAATTTTTATGTACTAGAACCCACTAGTCTCTTGAATCCTCTTTGGTTCCCCATTACTTTGGAACTACCAATAATTGCTTCCATAATTTCTATGCATAAGAGATATATGCAACTCTGTAAAAATTTCTACATATTTTCTTTGTCTCTTAAACCCTCAAAGGTGATACTATTACTTTAAAACTTTTAACAATTGTTTATATAATTTCTATGTACAAAAGATATTTGAAACTCTCTAAAAATCTCCACGTATTTCCCTTATCTTTCATTTCTTGTGTATAAATGTGTGAATGTTTTTAAAATTCTCTAAAATCTTCCACACTCCTCCACTAGTAAACGACTCTAAAATGCTTATCTTCTGCTAGTAGATGTGTGGACCCCGCATTTTGGCTCATGTGATTTCCACTCGATGACGAGTTCGATTTTTATTCGAAAATGATTTTATTTATTAAAAAAAATGTGACTTAGAGTCGCCACTTATTTTTGTTTTATTTTTAAAAAGGTAAACAAAATAAAAAAGAAAACTCTATGTGTGACTCCTTATTTTGGAAAAGGTGTTCTGTGAAAAACCGAATCGGGTTTGGGGGTCAGGTTACTTATCGGGAAGGTACGGTAACGACCGTAGCACCCCTCTAAGTCCCTAAAGTCAGGTCTCTACTAATAAAATGAAGCTGACGTAGCAATCGATAGGAAATCAATAGATACTCAAATCGATCATGCACATGTGGGAATAAAAACATGCATAGAGAATGACTAGAAAATGAGTGGATGCGTACCTAGACCACGAACGAGCAATGCGCTATCATAAAAATGGGGTCAGTGTACAATAAAGAGCGAAAACATATCACATGCGTCACGAAATAGAAATCAAAATTGTTCGAGGGAAAACTGGATTTCAAAATTTATTTGAAAATTGGAGTCTTAGGGATTATTAGAAAATTGGATTTTTAGGAATTAAATGTAAGAATGAGAATTTTAGAGATTAAATTTGAAATGAATTGGAATTTTGAAAAATCATTTGGGAGTTGGGGATTTTTAAGAAGAATTAAGTTACGAAAATTGGGACTTTGGGAGTTAAATTTTGAAAAAAATCATAATTGAAAGTTATTCGAGAAGTAGAAATTATGAAAGCTGATTGATAAAAAAAATTGGAAATCTTGGAAATCATTTGAAGGCAGAATTTTTAGAAATAACGAATAAAATAATAGTAATAATGATAATGATAAGTAACGGGATAAATGCGAGAATTAGAGCATTGAAAACTGAAAATTAAGTTCGGAAATTAGAGAATTGGAATTTCAAAGAACTAAAATTGGAAATTGGAATTGGAAATAGGAATTTTGAGGAACTATTTAAAGACGGAATTTTAAATAAATGAATAAGTGAATAAATAAATGAATGGAATAATGATGACGAAGTAATAATGATTGGATAAATAATTGCGGAAGTTAGGGGTTTCAGAAATTGGAAATTGGACTTAGGGATTGGAAATTTGATGAATTACTTAGGGATGAAATTTTAAATAAACGAACAAACGAATAAATAAATGAGTAAAATAACGAAAATAATAATGATTGGATAAATAATCACGAAGATGAGAATTTTGGAAATTGGAAGTTGAATTTAGAGATTTGGAAATATGAAGAATTATTTAAAGGGGGAATTTTAAATAAGTGGATAAATAAATGAATAAAATAATAATAATAACGAAATAATAAAGATTAGGTAAATAATTACGAAAAATAGAATTTTATATATTGGAAATCAAATTTGGAGATGGAATTTTAAATAAATAAATAAGTGAAATGAATAGTGATAATAACGAAAAGAATAATGGTTGGATAAATAATCGCAAAATTTGGAATTTTAAGAAATTAAATTAAAGATTGAGAATTGGAAGAATTATTATTTTTAAAAAAGAAATTGAAATTTTAAATAAACGAATGAGTGAATAAATAAATGGATGGAACAGTGATAATAACAAAAATAATAATGCTTAGATAACTAATTGCGAAAATTGGAATTGTAGATTTAGAAGTTCAAAGAATTATTTAGCGAAAATTAGCCATGCGTAACTTGTATAGAAGCAAGCCACTGAAAGAGAGCCTCCTCACCCTTGCTATACTCTCAACATAAAACGCAGATGACCATCTAATCCCCACTACCTTAAAAAGGAATGCAATTACACATAGAGGAAGACAAGCCCCAGGACCATTGCATAGAATCACTTGAGGTCTGATTTTAGTCATTATCCATAGGACATGGGCAATAGCAATGATGGTAGTCCCCACAGAAGTTATATATGATTGACCAACTTCCCGGCTTCGATAGATCTGCATAAACTGAGCACTCTCAAGTGCCTCACCCCCCCGTCATATCAACTAAGGATTTCTCCATCAAACGTGCCTTTTGAAGACTCATATTATCAGTGGCAGCAGCAATGTAGAATCTGGGTGTAAATCTGTCCTTCCGCAGCATGGATAAGAGATTTAGCATCTCGGCTGTGTGACCCCTGAACCTAGAACAATGAGGGTACTGACAGATTGTGGAGCAGTATTGTGCAATGGTTTGCCGCTTCGATACATAATATATAGAACACGAGTCAAAATAACAGCGATGATGGTAACAAGAACAAGGATGGTAGCATTCGATGTCATTGCAGAGAAGCAACAACCATTGCCTTTTTCCATTTCAATAAGTCTGAATCGACCAGTTAAACGCAGAAGCAAATCCCAAGGCAAATCGGAGGGAGAGAGAGAGAGAGAGAGAGGCAGAGAGAGAAGTGGGTGTAGGTGTGTAGTTAGATGGAGAGTGAGGGGTCACCGGTTTGGTAGCGAAACTGAGGTGCGGCGGGTATGAAAGGTGATGGATGTTAGTGGTTCTGGATAGGATTACGGGTAGTGTAAGAAATGGGTGTGAAGGGAATGGATATGAGGATAGGAGGCATGGTGGTGACACAGGTGATAGAGGGTACGTGTGCATGAGGAGGGATGAAATATGGGCATGATGATGGGCAGTGGGTACGTGGTGAGTGTGAAAGGCATGAGTTAGAGATGGTGACCAAATGAGTATAGAGGGTATGTAACGAGCGGGTTAGTGAGAGAAATGGGTATTGGTGGTGGGTATGATGATGGGTTTTGATAGGTATGAAGGTTGATTAATGGGATGAATTGTGGATAGAGGTGCGTAGGGGGTTCATGCATGATGAAGGTAAATGAGAGTAGTGGTGGAATGAGCATTGGAGATGGGTGTGGCGTAGAGAGAGAAAAGGTGGTGAGAAAGAAAGTGAGGGAAAGTGGGTTCGGTGTAGTGGGTATGTGGAGTGGAGAACACTTGCATGGGAGGGAAGATGAATGGTGCGTGGTGTTGAATGGGTTGGAGTGGTGACAGTGTGAGAATCATTGGTAGGTGATGGGTATGATATTGGCAATGTGCATGAAAAACGAAGATGGAGGTTATGTAATAGGATAGGACCCGATTACGGAGGATGGGTAGGATGGAATGTATGGACGAGGGTGGCCATGCATATACGAGGTTAAATGGGTGGCGAAAAGAGTGAGTTTAAAGGGTGTTGGAAGAAATGAATGCATGTGACAAGCATGGAGGGTGGAAAGGTGACGAAATAGAATGGCTTGGACAGTTGGCATGTGATGGGAGTGGGAATGGTGGGTATGGCTATGAGATAGCTGATGAAATCCAGGTAGCCAAGGAGCGACATGCTGTAAACTTCTCGATGGGATCCACTTCTGTAAAATTCAGCAACCTTGAGACAGAGACTGTAGTCCTTTACCCCGCTGTTATTACCAAAGGATGCCCTGTGGACTAGCACCATTCTATCATCAGCATCACCATTATCACCCCTACCTGAATCTTCCACATCTGTATCATCCACAATCCAAGCAGCCTGGTAACGGATGCAGACACAAAGCTTAATGCACATTCTTCAAACTTCAACTTGGAGTAGCCATCTACTTAGTGATACACTGTAAGTTTTCCATCACCCCGACAATATTGTAATTCATGCAAAGCCCAACGGATGGGAAAGAATAGATCGCAACCAGCCCAAATCGAATAGCTATTCTTGAATTAGAATCTTGCTTATGATGCCTTCGGTGCTTGGAATATAAGGCAAAGGAGGGGGGACTTGGCTTGAAGCATCATATGCCCATGGCATGTATTTTCCTGCGATATTTCTTTCAGAATGCGAGTCACTTCTTTGACCACCCCGTATATATGCTCAGTCTATTTGCGGAATTTATCCCCCATAATGTACAAAAGTCGAGAACATAATCATAGAGAATGAAGGGTTTCAACCCTAAAGTGGAACAAAACCCCTGTAAAAACCGTAGGGGCCTTCTGATGCATACAACTTCGGAAAGCTATCAAGCAAACTCTTTGCGAAAATGGGACTGCTCTTGAACTCGGACTTTACCCGCTTCAAAGGACAGAAAGCCACATTGGCGAGTACCTCTGCAGATGCACTACGCGCAAAGAAAACGAAGCTTCGATTGTGATCTACTGGCACATCAGAGTAAAGCTTCTTGAAATATTCATATAGACCAAATCAAAATCCACCTTGAACACCATACCCAACAGATACATGCATGAAGTCACCCAGCCGTGACGGACATGTTATGGCACTTCATACCTACAGACTGAGGGTACATACTCTGTAGTTCCTTACTCCCTCAAGCAGAGATGAGAAAATGGATGCGCACCATGGACGGATATCAAGAGCAGAGGAGGATAACAAAACAGAGCACAAAAGAGTAGATACAAGAAAATGAGCCCGACAAGCCATGCTTCGTATTGTAACCAACAGGCTTAGATGATGGTGGGTAAAATTAAATGAGTATCAAATGAAAGGTAAAACGTGGTTACAAAATATCTCATGGGGAAATCAAAACCAGAGCAAACTAATCCACAACAAAACTATTAACAAAATATGAACGTGCTCACTCCCAAACAACAATCATCATCCAAGAATCAGTAAAAACAGAGTACAAAAGCACACCAATAGAAGCTGATGAAGAATCCACAATGAAGATACCTCGAAATAATTCTCTCCAACTAGGTGGGCAAGAAATCAGCCAGCTATCCTTCCTCTTCCTTTCCCTCTGGCTATGACTTGTCTCTGAAGCTCCAAGAACCTCCTCCAAATCTCTATCTAAACGAACATGAAAACCTCTCCCCCTCCAAAAATCCCCTCTGCCCCCCTATATCCAGCCCTCTCCTATTCACCCGTCAGCAAGCACGCCGGCCATGCTCTCTCGCCATGTGTCCTGTGTTGTTCATCCCTGCCTAAGGAGGTCCCCCCCCCCCCAGCGTACTTCAAAAAAAACTCCCGGGTGATCCCTCCAAATCAAATGGAAAAACCCCTGGTCTTTGAAGGGTCTACAAGATTGCTCTCAAATGTACTCTATTTATAGACACTTATGAAACTATCTTAAACCTTGAAAGGTTCTCTACTATTTTAGAACTCTCAAGAACCATACTATTTCAAAGCTTTCAAGAATTGTGTGCATAATTTCTATGTACAAAAATATCTAAATGCTTTAAAAATCTCTACATTTCTCGTCTTTCGTATAGAGATGTGTAGAGACAACTCTATATAAGCTTAAAAGAGACTCATTTGATTATAGATTTTAATTCAATAATTTTCTTTCTTTCTTTCAACAAATTCTCTCTTTTCTTCTAATTTCTTTCCCTTTTGTCTCATTTTTTAACATTCAATCTTATTTATATAAGAGTAATAAGAGCTTCACATAAACTAAAATATTTTACATAACTTATGAAAGTCTTATAAATACATAATTTATAAAATAAAAAAAGTCAAAGTATATCTTTATTTTAATTATTTTAAATTTGTTTTCAACCTCCTAATAGATATTTGATAGTTAGTATTATGATAACCTGATAGATTTATTTTGTGTTTTTGAGACATTTAACATTTAAATTTGGATTTATAATAATTTAAGATAATAAAATATCACTTTAATGGTTGCCTGAATTTTTTTTTTTAAAAAAAAAGTGAAAGAAAATAGATAGGAAAAGTATGATAACAAAAAAAAGTGAAAAAAAAATAAAAAATACATAAATGTCTTATTAATTTTAATTATATTTGTTTTTCTTTTCTAATTTTTGTGATGAAACCAAATATAAAAAAATATTGTTTTTCCTAATACTTTTCAAAAATCAAATATGCTCATAAATATATGATTGTAATGGGTAGGAGAAGAGTTTTTCTATCCCTAGTAAATAAATATAATTCCATTTTCTTTTTAACAATTTCTCAATTATTCTTATAAAGTATTTGATAAGTCAACTTAACGACTTAATATAATTTAATAGTCCAATTAAAGTCATTAAGTAGATTAGACATGTTTTATAAAATAATTTAAACTTACAACTTAAAGTTAAAATAATTTTAAATATTAAGTAAAAAAAGTTAACTATTTTTTAAACTCAAATCTCATTTGCCTTTTAGTGAAAGTATATTTTACAAATATGACTTTACATTGACAACTCATCTTTTATAGTAAATATTTTTGTAGTTATCTTATGTATCTATAATACTTTAAATATGAATATTTAATAAATAAATTTATTACTTAAGATTAGTAAAACTATAAATATTAATTAAAATTATTGAAGGTAAGTATGTTAATTTAATTTAATGATTTAAAATAAATTTTAAGTTAATTTTATAAAACAATCTTAATACTTAAAAGTGAAAAATAAATAATAAGTTTTAAGTTAATAACTTAAAATCAACTTAAATAATAACTATTAAGTTTTACCAAATACTTTTTAGTCTAAAATCTTCAACAATTGTTTTTTTTTTCATTAAAATTAAAAAAAATTTCATTCAAATTTTGTTCCCTGGAGAAAGGTTTTTGTTAGATTTGGTTTAAGAAAATTTGAAAAAATAAATAAATAAGAAGAAAAGAAAACAAAGGAAAAAAAATTAAAAAAAAGAAATAAAAAAAGATTTAAAATTAATAAATTATTTTATATACTACTTCAAATTTATTCATTTATTTTAATTTTTTTATATAAAAATTAAATAATTTAAGAATATATAGATTTGTAACTAACTTTAATTATATTTTATTTTTAATATTTTTATAGTACAATTATGATAATTTTTTTTCTTTGATTAAATGGAAAAGAGAGACTGACCTACGGTTCATCACCCTATTAAAAACTTCTAAAATGTCATCCTTGTCAGGAGGTTTGGTAGAAAATTTATTAACATTAATTAATTTTTTTTAAATGAAAGCTCTTATTACTTTTTTAAAAATCAAATTGAAAAATATTTTTTTCATTTAACTTTAAATTTATTTTAACTGAAAACTTTGGATGTTTTCATTGATTCTTAGTAAATTACATCACATAATTTGACAATATTGATTTTTTGACTTATTATTTAATTTCATAAAAAAATGTTCTTATCAAGTGTTTGGTTTTTTTGTTTATTATTATAATGAGCCTATTATATAAATCTTTCAAAATATAAAAAATTTCAAAGACAATGATCATGGGTTGTACTATGTAAAAATACATTATTTATTATTATTTAAAATTTTTAATTTATAATTGATTTTAATATTTTATTTTATTACTACACAATAAATTAACAATTTACTTGATTATAAGACGTTTGATAAAACTTAATACTTATTATTTAATAATTTAAATTAACTTTAAGTATGTTGACTTATAACTTATTACTTTAAATATTAAAATTGTTTGATAAAATTAACTTAAAATTTATTTTAAATCATCAAATTTATATATTTGTCTTCATAAGTTATAAGTATGAAAAAAATTAAGTAACATTGGAGGCCGTGGAATAGCAAATGAGATCATTGAGGTAATGATTTAAATTAAGTTATTAAATCACTTTAAGTTGTTAAGCTAATTTACGAAACACCTACCAATAAAGAGAATTTTCTTAAGGCAAAAACGCTCTGTTTTTATATTTTTGTTTCAATAGAATGAATATTTTCAAAATTAAAAGTCCATTTTATAATAATTTTAGAAATCGTTTTTAGTTTAAAACATATTTTTTTTAAATAAATATTTGATAAAATTTAATAAACATTTAAATTTTTTTTTAAAATCACTTATAATATTTTTTAGAAAAATGTTTAAGAGTGTGTTTGGGAGTAATTCTAGAAAGCATTTCTAGCATTTTTAACACTTGAATGATAAAATTTTTTAAATATTAGAAATATTAATAGGGTTTCCTAAAATCACTATCAAACAAATTTTAAAATTGATTCTCCTAAAAATACTAAAAGTAAAAACATTTAAGCCGTTTTATGAATATTAAAGTGCACTTGATAATGATTTTAGAAAATGTTTTTAATCTTTCTAATATTTGAAATTTTTTATCTTTCAAGTATTAAAAATAATATAAATACTTCTTAAAATCACTATCAAATACATTCTTAATTATCTAATTCTTTATAAAATCAAAATCATACATGCTTTGTGTCACTTTCAATATGTTTTCTTTTTTTTAAATATATATCTATATATTTATTTATTTATTTATTCTTTAAGATTATATCTCCTCTATCCTCGTCACATTACGCACTTTTTTACGCCCTAAGCACTTATTTTTATTTTTGACACGTTCGAAAGCATGGGAATCAGATTCAATACGTAAAAGTCTTTCGCAACGCATGTACCGTCGGTCATGAATTCGGAAAAAAAAATGATACCTTATCACCCTACTTTCCTCTAGTGAGGATTATCCTTATAATTTTCCCTTTTTTTTACTCGACCAATTGAATTCAAATGCCGTGGAAAACACAGCTGCTGATTCTGTTAATCTTTAGTCTGCAGATTGATATTTTATAGTTGGTGTTGGGGTTTTTTTGGTAATTATACCATAGACTTAAAAAAACGAACTATTTATCTTTTAATTTTACATTATTTTTTAAAATAATTTAAAAAGAAGTGACCAAAATATTATAACATAAAATAATATGAATTATAAATATATAAATATTATTATTAAATTAATAATTCAATCCCCGCACCATTTCTATATATGGAATTTTTTTCTCATAGTATTTGTAATGACCCGTATCCAATCATGTAGATATTGTCCGCTTTAAACCCAAGGGACCCTCACGGTTTTAAAACGCGTCTATTTGATTAAGAGAAGTCTCTACATTTATAGCGTTAGGAACATTCTCCCCTATCTGATATGGAACATCACAGTATTACAATGGTTGATCGACAATATAGCACAAGTGAGGAGCGCAACAAGCCAAGAGACAACTTGGTTGGATAAAAATTGGTTTTGGAAGGAATATTTACCATCCTGCAAGTAGGCTGACAAGGGAGAAATCTTCTAGGAGGGACCATTCTCTTCTTTTTCAAAAAATAAATAAATTTCACTACTTCTCTAAGCCACTGGATGGCCCTCAAGAGCATATGGGAATTGAAGAATGGAGAAGGAAGATCAAGAGATACGAAAAGCATACCCTCCAAAGTTGTAAAGACCTTTTTTTTGTTTTTTTTGTTTTTAAATAGCCTCCACGAAAGCTAGCGTACGCAGTCCAAAAGAAGAACCCTGACCAGATCCACGCAACCTAATTGCCCTTCAATTTTCCCAATTCCCCCAACTATCCTTGGAGTGATTCTCTAACACCCCACTGCTCATTTCTGACTCAGATCTATGTCATACCCTCAACTTTTTCATTTTTTTGATATATATAAATATATAGAGAGAGAGAGAGGGAGAGAGAATCAACAGCAGTGATTTACATCTATGGAGATGGAGAATCCAATTAGACCAGTTGTTTAATGGAGCAGGTGGGAAATCATAACAAAGTAAAGAAATATATGAAGTATTGAGCTTTGACATAAGACAGAAAATATTTTTTTACATTGGTCGCCTCCCTCGCCTAAAAGCATTCCAAAAGAACAAGCCCACAAAGCAGATGTCTGTGTGGGTGCAATGCAAAATAGCTAGCATTGCGTAGATTGAAAGCAGCACTGGCCCAAGTACTACATTCTCATTGCAGATACCGATTTTCCCACCTGATAATCTTTGTTTCTTAATCATATCTTTCAATTCTGCAGAGTCTAAGCCATTGGTTGGTTGAGTGATCTTCTGTCTTCCGGGCATATGCATGGGCTAAAGAACTTATTTTGTTAATCATATCTTAAAGACCTGAAGGAATCTTAGTTGTTCAACATTTTCAGCCACCCACAAACGAAAAGGTGACTTGGGCAAATTGCGGAAATGGAAAGCCTGGGGTCAATTGTTGAGAACCGTTAAAAGCAGCTAAAGCAAAGCAACCACAAAAGCTAGCAAAGCTTGAATTTTGCTCACATCTTACCAAAACTTTCCTCTTCACTCTCCACCTTTCCTCTTTCCCCACTTTTCCTTAGCCCCTAAGTCTTCTTTTCTTCTTCTTCTTTCTTCTTCTTTCTTCTTCTTTTCTTCTTCTTCTTTCTTCTCCTTCTTCTTCCTCCTTCTTCTTCTGCTTCTTCTTCTTCTTAACTTTGTTGCAGTGTCACGGTTAAGGAGATCTTCAATGGCAGAGATAGACCCTTACAACAATTCCCAACAGCTAGTTTCAGAGATAACCTCAACAACCCCACAAAACCAAGCCAACCCAAGTAAGTTCTATTCAGGCTTTCTATACAAAGCTCTCATTGTTACACTTTTTCTTGCAATTCTCCCACTGTTACCCTCACAAGCACCTGAATTTATCAACCAGACTGTATTCAACAGAAGCTGGGAGCTTCTTCACCTTGTTTTTGTGGGTATTGCTGTTTCTTATGGAATTTTTAGCCGGCGAAATGATGAAACAGAGAAGGAAAATCACTCTAAATTTGATAATGCTCAATCCTATGTGTCTAGATTTCTTCAGGTTTCATCGGTTTTTGATGAAGAGGTTGAAAGCCCAAGTGGGTCGGGTGAGAGTAAGGTCCAAACATGGAATAGTCAGTACCATAGGGGTAAACCAGTCGTTGTGGTTACACAGGAAAGCTCTGTTATTGATGAGCAGAGCAGTAAGGGGTCGAGAATTGGGGAAAAGCCATTGCTTTTGCCTGTTAGGAGCTTGAAATCGCGTGTTTCGGACCCGGGTGATGGTGAATCCGCTAATGGAGATGGCGGCATCTCTCGTTCTCTCAGTTGGTCGAGTTTAAATTCAGGTTCAAAGAGGTTCTCAATCAATCGGAGTACAATTAAGAACGGGGAATTGGGAGGTCTGGATCCTCTAGAACTGGAGAAAAAATTGGAGCAAAATGTTGTTCTTCCATCTCCCATTCCATGGAGGTCAAGGTCAGGGAGGACGGAAATGAAGGAAGAGGTGGATAGCCCTCCTCTGTATTCTCTTCCTCCATCAGTGGAGGAACCTAAAATCAACAAGCTCGAATCAAGGTCTTTTAGGTCCCAAAGGTCTGGATCATCTCATGCCATTTCTGTATCTTCTTCACCCAAGAAGTTATCTCCTTCACCATCATTTTCTTCACCAAAGAAACTATCTCTTTCACCCTCTCTATCATCAGAATCCCAAGCCAAGAGTGTGGAAGATTTTGCAAGGAAGAAGAGCTTCTATAAGTCTACTCCTCCTCCCCCACCTCCACCCCCACCACCACCACCCACAATTTCTAGTGTAGCTAGAGGTAGAGTATCTGGTGAGAAGGATTTTAAAAGAAGCATGACAAATGAACCCAAAGATTGGAGTAGAAGTGGCAGAGAGGACACCCTGAGAAGAGCAAATTCAGGAGTGGAAACAATACCAAGACCCCAAATTGATGGCTCACAAATGGGAAAGTCATTTAGAACACTTAGAGCTGGTGAACCAGTTGCAGGGATGAGGAAAGCTGCAGAAGTTGGGGATGATGAGAAAAAACCAAAGGAATTTGCAGGAAATATGACACAGAAGACAGGAAGAAAGAGGGTGGCATTTGATCAAGTACCAGTAAGGTCAGAGAGGCCAAGTCATGAAAGCCTCCCTTCTATGTCAAGGCCAATCCTCATGGAATATGAGAAGGGAGGGAAGAAAGAGTTTTCGGAAAACGTTTTCTTGGATTCCGATGAAGAGTCCAGAAGCAACGAAGAGAGCTCAGACAATGATGAGGCTGCCTCTACTAGTGTGGGCGATGGAAGCCATGATGTCAACAAGAAGGCTGATGAGTTCATTGCAAAATTCAGAGAGCAGATCAGGCTTCAAAGGATTGAATCAATCAAGAGAAGTGCACAGATCAGTAAAAACCTTTCTAGGTAAACATGAAGATCCTTAGACCCTTAGAATTCAAGAAAGATGGATATGAAAGCTGCTATCTAGACTCTTGACTTCCTTTTTTCTTTGTTTCATATTTTCTAATTTTACTTGATATCAGAGTTGTTTCTTTTCTTTTCTTTTTTCACATTTATGGTTGTGGGATGTAGAGATTGGCATTGGAGAAGAGTTTCTGATCTTGCTCCTTTGTTTCGATGATCATTGTTCTAACTTTTGCATTACTGTCACTGAGAAAATGGTCTCTCTTCAGCAAATCTGGCTCTCATTTGGTAAATAAAGAAAAAAAAAAATCTGTATAAACAGCCTCACAACCACTGGGGTTTGCATGGAAGCAAATAGATGTTGGTTTGGCTTTTGATTGTGAAGTCTTGAGCTCTGAGTTTCTATTCTTGAATGATTTAAGGTAATTGTTGGTATGATTATTATCAAAGTATGCATCATATGAGGAAATTAAACCTTACAATTTGCCCAAACCATTTGATTAATTGTAGAAGTTGGTCTCTATGAAATATCAATTTTCTTGTGCTTCTAACAATACAAAAAGTTCCCTTTAGCAGAAAAATGCAGCTTTATTCTTTTCCTAGATTTTTCAGATCACATTCCAGTTTAAAAACTCTCTGGTAATTGACTGTAACAGAGCCCATCAGATGCCAGTATTATTTTCTCTCTTTGGAAGCTTAAAATAACTGTTTCGAGGCTGAAAGAGATGTCCAGCTGAATCACTTGAAAAAGAAACCCTCAGTAGTTGGTTAATCAAAGCCATTCTTCCTTTGTGTGGGCTCCTCTTAATGAATGTAATATCCTACACCCAAGAGGGGAAAAAGTTGCGTTAAATATATGTGGATTCCTTTTAACCATATAAACGCGTTTTAAAGTCGTAAGAGCCCTTTGTGCTCAGAGCATAGTATTTATATGATTAAGAGCAGGTTGTTACAAATGATGTTAGATTTGATCCTCGACCCTAATGTAAGACTAAGAGTTTGTTTAACCTGCAAGGGAAATCTTTTTGTTTGATCTTGCAATTCATGGGACACAACTTTTGCATAGGGGTGATTGTGATATCTCATATTGAATATGGAAAAAAGTTTTTTATACTATATATGTGCGGGTTCCTCTTTAACCATGTAAACTAGTTTTAAAGCTATAAGCCCCGTTTGAGTGTACGGCAGACAATATCTTCCTACATAAATGCCATCTTTGATAAATGTTAAGAAATAGCAATACTACACTAGTGTTGAATGCTATGAAGAATCACAACTGTGAAGCCCAATCGGTTTGAAATTCTGGAGGTACTTACTGGTCTCATTTCTTGGAAGCATGGCAATAATTTAATCCATTTAACCAAAATGCCTACTGAGAACAATTGAACCATGTGGTAAGTCCTGAAACTTATTAGGCTTTAAGTACTGAATTTCTGGATTGGCAAGGCGTAAGACACTTACGGAAACCTTGGTGAAATGAATCCACCAAGCCAGTAGGTCTAGTTGAACCCAGTTCGATATTAATTCTATGCGAACCCACCATCTATGAACCTTCTTGATATGCCACATCCAGTCTTAATTTCCTGGGAATTCCAAACTCAAATTCTGAAACTGAGTCCCAAATAAAACAAAACAAAAAGAAGGGTTTTAGATGGTGGTGTCCCTATCTTAGTTAAGAGGATATGGAAAATTGGGTGGCTGAATTTATGAGTACCCACTCTGCTCTGAATCTATAAATACATTTCAATGCATTGCCGGAAACCCACTTGTGTTCCCTCAATGGGTAATTGTTGAAGGTATGCCTATGAGTTGTCCCCACTTTTTTCTGGGAAAGAAAGTGGAATATGTATTGTGAGATCATCCAATGTCTGCACTAAGTAATTCATACCTTGTAAGAATTACAGATATGAGAACAAAGACTTTCACATAAATGTATGTGCCCTCAAAGAGGGGGTATGAAGGAAGAGATAAGGCCTCCTATCCATATTTATGCCCATCTTTAATAAACTGGGAGCCCCTGCCTACCCTTCCCCTGAAAACATGCTCATTTATTTACAAAAACAGGACATTGCCTATTCTTTTCCTCCCTTCAACTATCATGCTCTGTCTCTCTTTTTTTCATCTCACCACTTCAAGACCTCAGCTTTTTAATTAATCATCGGCCTCTTGAAAAGTTTGCAAAGACAGGTGCAATAAGGAGTTTAGGGACATGATATTTACTCTGGCCCCCTTTTCAAGGGATTCATGTAGACAAATAGGGCAGAGTAGGCAGACACAACTATGCAACTAAGAAAATAATTTATGCAATTATGTGGCTCTTTTTGTACCTGCTCGGTCCTAAAGGTGGTTAGAAAAAGGGGGGGAGTTTAGTACAAAAATCCTCAGATTAATTGTCAAATTAGTCTTTTTCTGTAATCTCACTTTTTCGTGTCAAGCTTTATGTGTGAGATCTCAGATCTGTGTCACTTTAGGGTTATGCTGTTGTGATTTTTTGTTTGATTAAACTATTTAAATATTTTTATGTAAAATAAAAAATATTTTCTTATAAAAAATTTGTACGTACTGTTTTATGCTAATTTCTTTAATATTAAAATTTTCACTATTATTATATTTAATCATCAATAGTTATGTTTTTAAATGGTTAGAAAAAGAATTATAAAATTAATAAATTTGTGTATGAATCCAGCTATTTTTGTGCAAGACTGAGAACAAGGCTGGAAGGATTAAAATAAAAAAGGAAATAAATTGAAAGAAGTCTCCATAATTGGAACAGCCGGGCTATGTGATTGAAGAATAATTCTTGGTGAGGCCGGTAGAAGGCTAGAAGCAATGACATCAGGGAAAATTCCGGGGAATTAGGAAACTATTTACAACTTACAAATTAAAAAAGAAATGGTCCAATTTACAAAACAGCCATAGAATCCGATATATGTCGTCCCCACCAGATCCCGAATTTCAGAATAATAAACAAAGATTAGATGAAGGAGAGATTCCTCTGTAATCATCATACTTGATTTATATTTTTCAGACCACTACATCTCTCTTGAACTTAAGTTAAACAATTAGAAAAGGACCACTTTACAGCCAAAGTCCCCTCTTCCGCTACCTGGGAAGAAGTATACAAAGAGTACCACCAAAATCCCGAGAGAGAGAACTAGGCTAGAAAAGAAAAGGTTGTCACCTCCGCGAAAGAGAGAAGAGATGGGTCAAATACTCAATACAACAAAACATGGTGACCCACCAAATCACGTTCTAGCAACCATTAAGACTAGATGGAAATTGATTCCACTATCCAAACTGTTAAAACTGTTACCCTTCCCCTCCTTCCTCTCCTTTCGTACACATAATTTTTAATGACCAAAAAGCCCTTCGACAACTGTGATAATCAGGAGCGAGGATGGAGGGCGTCGAAGGGGCGGTGGGGGATGGGAGTGGCGGTGGCCCAAGGGTTGATGGGGATGGGACGGTGGTGGGTGCTGGCCATCTGGTGGGAGCGAGCCTCCGACGAGGGAGGTGGGACCGCCACACGCTCACATGATGGGCACATGGTGAGGGTTGTGGGTGGGGTCATTTGCATGTAGAACTGTGGGGAAAGTTTCAGTGCTCTCAGCTCATTCACCTCCTTCTGCAACCGTCTGTTCTCCTCCGTCAGATTCTCGCAGCATCTCTTCAAGAACTCACAGTCAACCTCCGTTTGCTTCAACTTGGTCCTGTCAAAATTTCCCCACTCAAAACATCAGGCCCCAAGGGTATAACTGTAATTCTACACTTTTTAATGCCGAAAATGCCCTTCAGACATAGAAGAATTGTCTCACCTTGCCCTTCTGTTCTGAAACCACACCTCCACCTGTCTTGGTCTCAGGTTCAGTTGCTTAGCCAAGGCCAGCTTTTGCTTCTGCAAGTATGAACCCCTCCATTTTCAGCAAAAATACCAAAATACCCCTCGAAAGAAAAATTTCTCTTTTTTCCTCCTTTTTCTCAGAAACCAAACACAGAATCACTGTAGGCTACTTACTGGATTGAGAGTGTTGTGTTCTTTGAAGTTTTCTTCGAGAATCGCGGACTGATCCTTAGAGAGTCTAAGCTTCTTTCTCGAAGTGTCGCCATCTTCTTCGTCGCTGATTCCGCGAGAACAAGCTCTCTCCATCTCATGCTCGTCTCCGTTTGCTTCTCTCTCGCTTCTTTTCCCGCTTACGCTGGAAATCGTGCTGTTTGGTGATGAAACGCCGGCTTCTTCTTCGCAGTCGGCCGTCGATGGCAAGCGGTTCACATCTATTCCACGGAGGAAGGATCTGGCATCGCCTCTGCATGTCTCTGAGGTTCGATCTGCAGTTGAGACTATATATTAGTGGAAATGATTTGAGGACAGATGGGCTTAGTTTCTATTTGAGAGATCTGTGTGGTTTGCGTGAATAATGATCAAATGACGAGGGCCTAAAGTATAGATCTGATGAACGATCGTCAAAGAAAAGTGGATTTATCAAAATATTTGAATCTGAGTAAGAAAAATAGCAGTGTAAATGATCGGCAAAGCGAAAAGGAAAACAGATAAAAATAAACAAATGAAAAGGGCTTTAAAAAAACCTTTTAAAAGACTAGTTTAAGTACTCGTCCGTGCAAAAAAGCACCCTGTTCAAAAAACAATCCCTTCACACCGTTTGGATGCTGAGAAAAGAAAAGAAAAAAGAAAAACAAAACAATTTCTCCAACCACTACAGATAGGTCCTTTTTTCTCCATTCTTTCTCAGCACCAGAACGGGACCAGATCTGAAGCCTCTCCAAAACAAACAAAATACATGCAGATCTAAAAACTCGACCATCAGGCTAACTAAAACCAAAAAAAAAAAAAAACATACCAGAAGAGGGAAAGGCGTCGTGCCATGAAGGTTTCTGAAGAGCGAAGGGAGAAGGAGAAGGAGAAGAGGAAGAGGCAGGAAGCAACGAAGGCATCAGATTCAACTGTAGCGGACGATGTGCGTCCTGAGGAAAGCTTAAGCTCAAGCTCAAACCCAAGTCCTCCTTGTCAACCATCATGATAAAAGCCCAAAAGAACTCCTTGCTGTGTAGCTTGTCTGAGTAAAATCACAGTGATTTAGGGTTAGGGTTTTGATGGCGTGAAGCTGAGAGAGAGAGAGAAGGGGTGGATGGTGAAGGGAGTGGGGGTGAGGGAGGGGGTTATATAGAAAGAAGAGAGAATAGAGGTGGTGGGGGGCGGGGGAAAGGGTGAAGGTTCAATCATGACTTTGTGTCAGGAAGCCAATTATCTCAATCATGGCTTTTGCCCCCAAAATAATACCTAACTCTGCTTCTTTGTCCTCTCCCTCCCCCCTTTTTACCCATGGTAAAAAGTTCGTTTGTACATTTGTACTCTACCTCCTACTCTTTGACTGTTGACTCTACACCCTCTCTTTCCCTACCATTTTTTATTTATTTATTATTATTTTCATTTTTGTTAACAAATGCTGATAGAAAAAAATAAAAATTAATAATCTAGAAAATTACTTTCATAGATATAGAAATACCTTTATTGGTTAGGTAAAGGTAAAGCTAAAATGGTCAAAGTAATTTGTAGTTATTCATATAAGGCGGTGGAGTGTGGGACATTAGAAGACGTGGCATTTGGAAGATTATACTCCATGTGTAAATTTAGTATTTTATGATTAAATTTGCAAGGAAAAAGGAGTGAGTTGGGCTCTAATCTTAGGAAAATTAAGACGACTATTCTCAGCAAAGTCCAACCAACTCTCAAATTGAAAACACAGTTTTAACATCTTTTCAAATAATTGAACTCATTGCTTGCCCAATTTCATTTATGCAAGTTGAACTAATTATGGCAATACGTCGGCTTGATGAAACCGTTTAACACCCTATTTTGTCTATATATTTGAAAATGATGAGTTGAAAACAGTAACTCTGTGGGAAATGGATTTGGATTTGGAATAGGAATCCCTAGCAAATCTGATGGGGGGCAGGGGAGAGGAGCAGAGGAGCAGACCACCCAACCGCAAGATGAGGCAATGATATGCAAAAGCAAGGGCAGAGATGAATGGAGGGGGAGTGAAAATGAGGACAAGCATGAAATCAAAGAGAGAGTGGGAGAGACATACCAACTTTATTGCTTCATAAAAAACGTGGGTCCCCCTCTCTCTCTTCCCTTATCTTTGAAAAATCTCACCACGAGGGGGTCATGCCTACAGACAAAGGCGTCGCTTTCTTCGCCTTTTCTGTTGATAAAACCCCATTTTCTCTCTACTCCTCCCCCCCCGCGCGTGCTCTCTACGCTGCCCTCTCCCGGCTTCATCCTTTCTGCCTCCCCTCCCACCCCCCTCGTGGAGTGCGTGGGGTTACAGGTGAATTGGCCTAATAATTGTTGTTTAGGAGTTCTCAGAGATGGCTCAGAGAGCCGACGCCATTAAAAGGTTATGATTTTTGAGCGGCTGCGGCCTCTAGGTTTTGAAACGTCTTGTCAATAATTACTTTTTGGATCCACGTGTACGGCTGGAGGGACTGGTATATGGTCCTTCATTTAATTGGAAAACATCGTACGTTGCCATATTTCATTCTAATCTTGCTGTCACGTGCCATCTCATGCTTCCTCTCTCTCTCTCTCTCTCTCTCTCTCTTATTACTTGGTAAATATTTTTAATTAATATATTGGCAATTTAGGTCTCTTTAAAATTTTAATTTAGAGGGAGGAACCATGTGGTGTTTGAATTTATAATCACACCAAAAAAATTAAAATTCAATATTAAAATTCAAATTTCATTACTATTAATCTATTAATTAATATATTAACTTAGAGTGTATTATTAATGATGATTTCAGGATGTATTTTTAGTATTTTTAATATTTTTAAAATTTTATTTTTTAAAAATATATTATAAAAGAATTTCTAAAATTACTATCCAATGCACCATGAGTAGATTTAACTAATGCCGCACATACCCCTCTAAAAAAAATAAAATATCATTATTCAATGTTATAAACTCTTATTTTCGTTTTGTATTTATCATCCACTGCATCCATTACCATTTATCTTCATAACTTTGTCATTAGGATGAAATACTTAAGATTGATTCGGATGATAAAACTTAAAATGGTTCCAAAAGTGACTCATTCCCGGTGCCCCAACAAATTTACCTCATGAAACTAATTTCTCTTATATTGTCCCACTAAATTGTATTTTTGGCTCCACCTCAATAATGTGATTCATAAAATGTGAAACATATTTTCTTTTATATTTGACAATATTAAATGAGTAGCATGCTGACCATATCTACTTCCTACCTGTTATTTAATTTTTCTTTTTATGCATTTACCCAATCCCATAAATAAAGCCATCGTCGTCAGCATGCGACATTAATGATGGTGCAATTAAATTTCCTTGCTCCCAATTAAAATAATATATAAATCCTTTTAAAATGTTAAAATAAAAAAATATTTTTTTTTTTCAAGATTGTAAAATTTTCCTTTCATGAATAATGAGAGGAAGAGCGAGTGGAGCCGAGCCGAGTTGAGGGGATGAGAGGGAAGAGAAGAGGAGCCAGAAGAGAGGAAACGAAGAAAACGAGGGAGGGGGGCGCACGTGTGGGGCCAGGGGAGAGGGAAAGGAGACAAGGGAGAGTGGAGTTCACGTGGGAGGAGAGGTGGGGGGAGGTGGGCGAAAATGAAGGAAGCGTGGAAGTAAAACCTCAACCCCGACTCACGTGGACCAACATGTTTTGCTGGTAGACACGTGGTCTCTCACTCCTATACTGTTACCACCCCGCCTGTGGGGCCCTCCACCCCCACGCAGCCGTGCGTGTCATCTTGTCCCTTCATTAGCCGACACCCTCTCCATCACAATCATTTGAACTCACTCCCCCTTCCTCTCCCCGCCTTCACACCCACCTTCACCTCCGTCTATCTCACTCTCCCATCCCATCGTTCGCAACAGCGCGTGTCGCCCACTCTTCATAGCTGAGGGTTGGGTGGGAGGCCCCTCGTAACCGTTTTATCTTTATCTGTTATATTTATCTCAATCTCTATCTCCAGGTTTTCATGCAACTGGTCTCCTCTTTAAGACCTGCAGTGGATTTACTTAGTTGCCCCTGCAACTGAAATGACGGTCATGTCCTCGAGCGTATGAAGCAATCATTGGTCCCCAATTATGAAGTGTCCTAGAAATGATGAATTCCAACTACTAATCTTAGCAATTCTTCAACTTTCAAACTTTTGAAAAGTAAAAATTTGAGATAGGACTTGGGAGGCAACCCTTTTAATAAATACAAATATAAATAATTTTAATGATTATTATTTTCAATAAACTTGATTAAATGTACTTAAAAGAATGACTACAGGATGAGTTGTACCTATTCAAATTTATTTAAAACAATTCTCATTTTTATCCCATTTAACTTTTTTTTTAAATTACTTTAAAAAATTTTAATTACATTAAAATAAATACATTTTATAAATAATTAAATAATTATATCTTTTATAATTTATTTTATTATTATTTATATATTAAAAATAGTAAAATAAAATTTTAAATTTTAATAATTTTATATATAATCGAGGTGGGGCTAATACCCGAGCCCCGAATTTAAAAAAAAAATCTTAAACTTATTTCAAATTCATTTATTAAAATTGAACCTCGTCTCATTAGGGATGGGACAGGACGGATATCTCAAAAAACCTGTCATTGCCATTCCTACCCATATGACCCACTACCTAGAACATGTATCATTTAGGGCACAATATTTACTTGTACAAAATTTCTCAACCTTTTTCACTTTAGTTATTAGTTTATTCGGGAAGCTAATATCAATTAGGAAGAGTGATTATCATGTGTACTAGGATTATAAAATAAAGAGTACAAATAACACTTAGGAAGGACCCATTTGGACTCTTCTACTAATTAATTAAAACCCCTTTATTTTTTTTCCTCTCTCAAAAAGGGAAGCTTTTGTTGAGTTCAACAAGACAGTCAACAACATTAGATTATTAAAGTGGACAAATATATAAATATATACAAAATAATAATAATGATATTTGATTTGTACATGATTTTATGTGTCTCAATAATATACCTATTTTTGAATTTCTTTACAGTCAAATTCTCTACCTTTAAATATTTTCTTTAAAAATATTTAAAAAAAAAAACATTTGTCAAATATTTCTTCAAAAAATATTATAAATAATTATTTTTTCTAATTTTCTCATATATCTAATTTATTTTAAAAAATATTTTTTAAAAATTTGAAAGTGTTTTTTTTTAAATAAAAAGATATTGTTTTATCATATTTTTAAATATAGAAGAATGAATAAATTAAAAGAAAGAAATATGGAAGTGGAATGGAGTGGAGTGGAGTGGAGTGGAGTGGGAGGGGGGAGTTGAGTGAATGAATGAACGAATGAATGATGAATGATGATGCATATAATTGAATAATAACAGAAGTTCCGACAAGATGTCGGGTGATGATTAAGTGTCCCCACGGGTGCGTGCTAGCTGTCCCACGTGTCCCCCCAATTATACACCTTCGACATGGCCTTCCCCTTTCTCTCCTCACACTGCCCCCATGTGAATCGCACGTGAACTAGGCCCTAGCGCCCCCACTCCCCCCTCCCATCACCCATCATCATCATTCATTGATTCATGATGCTTGTGGCCTGTGCTTCATTCAAACTCATCATTGCCTTTGAATTTACCATGTTACCCTCTCCCCCATCCTTTTGTTCAAGTCAGGTGATTGGACTCGAGAGAGGGGGAGAAAGATATCCAATAATGATAATGATATCTATAGCATATGATATATCCAGTCATGTCTTGATCATAAAATCTCTGTATCCCACCTACCACATCCCTCAGCTTCCCTTGTCTCCTCCATCTCCACCCCCCTCTCCCATTTCTTGCCTTCATGCATTATCATTCTAATTCTAATTCTCAATTTTTTTTCCTTTTAAATAATTCAATTGCCCTTACATGGAATGTTGGTCAAATAACCTTCCAAATTGTTTTTCTTATTACTTTTGACTTAGAAATTTATATCAACCCCTATCATGTGACAATCATATAATTTTCCATATCTCTAGACATTTTATGTTTCATAACTCTTGCTTGAAATGATCATTCTTGGAAGTCAAAATTGGAAAAAATTGAATAATCGATTAATCTTGTGTGATAGACTATCTTTTTTTGGTAAGTAACTTGTTTAAGATAAATGCAAGAGAGGAATAATTCAAAATCTAGAAAAATAATTATTAAGGGGGCGGGAGAGACGGTGAAGGAAGAGTTAATAAAGTAATGGAGAAGCATTAGGGAAGCCACTTGCGTACCTCAATTATTACGACTCATGTGGATCCTGCGTGGTAACACTAGTTCCAATGCGCCAGCGACAGCAAAGCACACGTGTATTATGCCTACCGCACGTGCACTCCCGGTCAAACTTGCCTGGATCTAGTCAACAGTCAACCCCCCGGGGCAACTCACGCACAAATCATTTTGCCTGCTCGCTCGTTCCTCCCACCTTCTCAACCGGCGTAGCCGGTGACCACACGTGCGGGCGCCATCTCCCCGCACGTACACGTGCTCCCAATACCCAAAGAATTTTATATTTTTTGTTGAACAGTTGGGTGCCCACTGCCCACTGCCCGCTGCCCGGTGCCAGCTCTCCTACTTTAGAGATACGTGTGAAGCATATTTAGGTGGGTCCCACGTATCTGGCCATGTGACCGGCTGAGCTGGTCACCATGTGACCAACCCCAAAACGGCTTTGAGAGAATCGTTGCGTCGGTTGGTTTTTCAGTTAATCGATGCCAACTTGAGGTTGGCTTGCACGTGTGGTCGTACGGTCAGATATGGGATTTATTTTATTTTTCCGAATATGCCCTAGGTCCAGCTGGAGTCGGTTCCAAATCGATATATGATGGCGGAGGACAGTTATGGAATTTAATATTCTTTAATGAATATGTTCTGAGAAAGCATGTCTGGTTTGGTGATATTTTTATATGGTAATTGAGAATGAGGAGAGGAATATAGATACAAAGCACATGATAGATTAATGATTTTAAAATAATAATATTTTAATTAATATAAATATACATTTTTTGGTGAATCATTTAAAATAATTTATAGCATGATTATGAGCTTGGTCTTACCTAATGATTTCATTACTTCAAATGATGAAAGCGATCTCCATTATTGTATGATACGATGATCCAATATTTTAATAATTTGAATCCAAAACAAGACATGTCAATTGCTACTTGTAGAGGGCCTACACCTAATCATGATTCCATTTGAATTAGTGAGGCTTAACTTACCGGTAATGATTTTCACTAGGAAAAAAAAAAAGAAATATTCTGTCCCCCAATTTGCTCATTTAAAATAGATTATTAGAATCCCTTTTTGACTAAGTAACTTCTCAATTTTATTTATTATTTTATTATTTAACTGTTGATTATTTTGGATTGTAAAGCTTGAATCAGTATTATTGTGCTTTGTTCGAGATGTTGGAGGTTGAGCTGTCCGATCAATTCAAAGGGTTGAAGAGGATAACGCTCTCTAAAGAATTTTTTTTTTTTTTTTTATTTGATGATTGACGAGTTTACCTTTATTATATATTTAACTATTTTTATGTTTAAAGTTTTGTTTTTTGAATGTTCATCATTACAATTTTGATTAGTGGATTGTTAAGTATTGATGAAGTCCATGAACTTAGGGATCATACTGATCGTCCAATCACATTAAAAAATTGATACAAAATATTAAAAAAGAAAATAACAAGAAAATAAAAAAAAACTATATATTTAAACTAAATCTATTGTTTTTATATAGTACTTTAAATTCATTTAAGTTATTTTAAAAAATAGATAATTCTTTAATTATTTTTTATTTATTTTTGATATTTTTCTATAATAAAACCAAGTATAAGAAAAATCATTTTTTAATATTTGCTTCTTAGTATTTAACAAGAATCAAGCATAGAAAGCTACAAGATTTGAAGCTTGTTAAAAATAATAATAATAAAAAAGGGGAAATAAAGCAAAATTTTAGCGATTATTGTCTCTAAGATCCAAATGAAGTGGACAGTTTAGCAATGCTTTTTGAAAATCATTTTTTTTTTTTTTGTTTCCAAAAACACAAAATTTTGTCTTTAAAAACTTATAAAAAATTATGAAATAAACCCCAAATTTCTTAGGATTTATAGTAGAAGAAGAAGAGAAGTGAACAGAGGAAAAGAAATATCTGGAACAGGTGGATGCTTCTATTATTGTCCCACTCACATCAATAGTTGGGGAAGAAGATCATGATGACTGAAATGATGTTGCAACGAGTGAAAGAGAAACTCACCTTTAATTGTGAAAGCTTTCTAGAGTTCGAACATTTCATTGAACCAAGGCAACAACCATCATGGCTCCTAAAAGCACTTGCATTGTTGAATAAATCATCACTTTTGTCGCATCCCCTTCCTTCTTTCTTCACTCCACCTTGCTTTTATAAGTCACCGTTACAATCAACCATATGGATTATGGAGGGCATTTTTTCTTGAAAAGGAAATTTGCTTTCGTTGAACAATCAACGGGGCGGTTGCCAGTCCTAAACCCGCTCCATTTATTCAAAACAACTCTCATTCCCGTCCTATTTAAAAAATTAAACGGTCCGGGGCAAGTATAACAAAATCTTATATCTGCCCCGCTCACCCCATTTAACTTTTTTTTAAATTTTATTTTTTTAAAAAAAAATTATTTTAAAATTTTTTAATTACATTAAAATAAATATATTTTATAAATAATTAATTATTATATTTTTATATCTTATTCTATTAAAAATAATTTTTTATTATCTATATATTAAAAATAGTAAAATAAAAATTAAATTAAATTAAAATTTAAAATTAATTTTATATATAATCGGAGCGAGGTAGGGCAATACCCGAACCCGTCCTGGGTTTTTTAAAAAAATCTCAAACCCGTCCCAAACTCATTTATTAAAATTGAACCTCGTCCCATTATTATTCCTAATAGAAGTTGATAGGTTAATCAAAATTTTTATTTTGGTGAAAATTTACCCCTTTGTGGCTATAAAATGAAAAGGTAAAAGGTTCCAAAAAAAGAAAAAAAAAAAAAAAAGGATTCTTTAATTTGATTATGGTAGTTGTCACACCCTTGGTTATCTCACTTAATTTTTTACGAGTGTGCGGTGTTAAGGACCCTTCCTTAGCCAACCTTCCCTTCCCAGCATTCATAAGAACAGAGTAGAATACAGAAATAAATAAGCAACAGGGACACACGAGGTTACGGGAATCCTTTCCCAACTTGTATTAATCACTCTTACAAGACAAAATTGCTTCTTGAACCAGAGTACAATGCACTCACCCAAGGAATACGAGAAGGAACCCTTTCCCCCAAGCTCTCACCCTCTGTTTCAAGGCTACAGGAGCCCTATTTAAATGACTCAATCTGCAGTTACAAATTTGAATTCCCTCAATTCAAATCTTGGAGCCAACTAGGTGGTCATGCAACTGGCTAGAACTGCTCTCAACTGTCCTGCATAACCACCCACCACCCCAGATAGTGGCCTGCACATGCCACCCACTTGCACCAGCCATCATCCTTCAGATAACTGCAGGTCAATGACGGCTTGACTTAGTCACTGGTTTGTCTGAGCTAGCTGCCACTTGCTAGTTGTACTGTCATCTCCTTCAGGTCTTGCTCGCCAAGCTGCTGGTTAGTCCCCCTAACAAGCCGACCTCTCCCCCTCAAGGTGCCTCTTGTGACCGGGTGCCCATCAGCATGTCGTTGATCAAGGCCCTCTGAGCCAGGCAGCGTGCACCACCCATCTGACCAAGCGTCTGGTGCATCAGTGTGCCTTCCTCACACTGATGAATGAGCCCATGCCATGTCTAGGTGCCCATGGCGTGGGCTTGTTGCTTGTTTCCCAACTTCCCAGCAACGAATCATGGCATTGCGCCCATGGCTAATCCTTCTTGGTGCACAGGGCATTGCGCCCCTGTGCTGTGTGTAGGCATCTCGGTGCGAGTTAGCTATTGGAGCCATCAAACCATGGCATTGCGCCCATGGTTTCATCAGCTGGCTCACCGCACAAGGCTTAGGCGCCCTCGTGCCTGCGCGGGGAGGGGGTAGGCCGCACCAGGCCCCGTGCCGTTGCTGCCACGGGGTGCACAACACACATGTCGTGGAGTCCATGTGTGCTTGCTCGAGTTGCGTCGTGTGTCTTTGGCACGCCAAGGCCGTGCCATGGTGCCCCCTTGGTGCGGTCAAGGCTTCTCTTGGTGGCTCCCTCCTTTGAGTCACCT
Organism: Vitis riparia; assembly: GCF_004353265.1. Classification (NCBI taxonomy): domain Eukaryota; kingdom Viridiplantae; phylum Streptophyta; class Magnoliopsida; order Vitales; family Vitaceae; genus Vitis; species Vitis riparia. The sequence goes on along the minus strand of NC_048431.1, from coordinate 9,483,657 downwards.
ACCCCTCCCCCCCTCTTAAAGAGCAATACGAGCCGTTTTCATTGTTTCTTGAGGAGACATCAATATATCTGAGGATGCATAATGGAATATAATTTTAATTATAAATTAAAATTCCAAGTCAGCCTTCATCTGCACCACCTAAGTCAGGTGCGCGCGCGATGCCCATCTGGTGCGCACGCGGTGCATGTCTGGCTCGCCCGCGGTGCGTGTGTGGTGCGTGTCTGGCCTGCTCGCGGTGCGCATCTGGCTCGCTCGCGACCTCCTCACATGGCTCCCGGAGTTTGAACCACCAAACCTACAGGATTTCCCTGCTTTCATCCCAGGCTTTCATGGGTGCAAGGCCTACCCATGAGGCCTATTCCTCCATGGTTAAGTCAAGGGTTTAAGGGGCTGACAGTAATCTCATTTAAATTTAATTAGAGAGATTAAACCTTTTATGACATGTAATATTATACCTGATTTTACACTTACAACAATTTAATGGGTCTTCACGGATTTTAAAACAAGTAGTGCTAAAATTATTATTTTTCTTATGAGAAAGGTTTTGTTTCGATTTTACACTTGTATTGACCCATTTTTGCTTAACGGGTCTTCGTAGATTTAAAGCAAATAATGTCAGGATGTTATTCCTCTTGCAGGTAAGGGTTTAATAAGTAGAGTCTCATATTAGAGTTGAAGATTAACTTCTCTAGAGTAACGACTCACTCCCTCTCATATGGTTAGACATAATAGACATCCTCACAACTTCAAAATATATTTATATAATTAAAAGAAATTCAAATACATGAATAGTATTAGAAGCTTCTTTCCTATTCATACGAAAAATCACACCACTCATCTCGATGTTAACTAATTTCCAAGCCCATCAATTATTACAGCATCCATCATAGGTCCCACAAGCAATATTGTTGCACCCCAATACATGTATCGATAAGAAACAAGTCTTCAAGATGAATCCCATATCATGATTCCAAAAACAAACATGCATATGTTCATCTCAAGATTTCTCTGGACACTGCTGCTACAAATTTGAATTGGATTAGCAATGTGCCAATGTTCAAGGTAACACATACCATCTTCATATATGCATTCTGCAATTATGGTACTCATCACATGGTTCCAATTATGGTACACCATATAGTATAGCTGTATATTTAGAATAATTCATAACCAAAAATAACGAAAGACTTTTTTTTTTTGTCGGAAAATGATTCTATTGTTAATGTTACTGCATTCCTAGGAATCCAAGACACCCAGATCAGGGATATGTGAAATTATGTACATGCCCAAAAACAAAATTATATTTACAGATTTAGCCACAGGCTGCAGAGTCCAGCATGCCTTGGCCTTCTTACCATCAAGTATATATTAAGATGAAAAGAATTGATTGTTAAGACAGCAAAAAAGAAGTTCCAAGTTCCAACCTCCTTTCCAAACTCATCTAGATATACTAAATCTCACAATCTCTTTTGACCCACTTTCTAAAAGAGATTAAGACTTCCAAATGGAGTATTATTTTATTATGAGAATCTGAATCGTACCGTTGTTTCTTATCACTTTCTAGGCAACCAAACGGGGGAGTCAGCATCTTGAATGAGGCCCATGTTCAGTGGTGTGCAAAGTGCACGTTGCTTTTTGGGCACCTGAGAAGAATCTTGATAAATAAAGTTCATTGTTTAGACACACACATGAAGGGAGGATCACTGGTGCTTGAACTGAAATGATCATGGAGGCTTTCTAGAAAAGTTGGTAGAGACCACACTGCATCACATTCACCATTGGAGAGACCTCGAAGACAAGGACATATCATCTCGAGAGAGACAATGAGATTTTGGCCATGGATCTCAAGGATCATTGGCCAAAATGCTTGGTCGCTTTCGCAGGGTGTTTGGGTGTCAAGAAAAATATCCGAGGAGATCCATTGGAATCAATAAGGTCCACAAGGAGTCTTGTGGCACCATTGAACTGAACAGTGAACACTTTATTCCGATGAAGGCTTCTCCAGAAAATGTAATCTCTTGAGAGTTACATGAGAATATGGAGGAAAAGATAAGACTGGTGTAATGGGCCTGCATGCCTGCGAATTTTATTACCCCTGGGCTGATATTCTCTTCATACCAGGCCTAATCTGGGCCAAATCAGTTTGGGTCTGCTTGGGCACTTTCCAGAGCTCAACTTCCAAATGGGCTGTTGTGCACTGCTTGATGAGTCTGGTTTGTAGTGTCAAGGCAGAAAGGGCTTGGCCCAATTTAGAGCATTACTAATCGAGATCCTTAGCTTATGTAGATCTCCTAGCCTAACCATTTTTCTGGCCCAGGTCCAATCCCGGTCCAACTATCAAAAGAAATAAATAGTCCAATTGGGTTGTCTGTTTTTATTTAATTTTTTTTTTTATAACACTCAATGATTGCCTCTGCACAAAGTCAGTTAACACGTCACGTGACATTCCATTCCATTCCATTCCAGACTAGGGGTCATCCTATTACGTATTCAAAAGGGCAATTTAGTAAAAACATAAAAAAGATTTTATATTGTGGGAGTAAGTTTTATATTTAAGGAAAAAAAAGAAGATAATTATGATTTTTTAAAATTTGACCAAAAAAAAAAAAAAGGGTCTGATACAAACAGCACCTTTCTACAATAGCCTTCTTTCAAACAACCAAAGCTATAAAACTAATAAATTTTCCGGGAAAACGTTTTCCCGGAAAAGGGAAGTTCTGAAGATTCCAAACATAGAAGTTGTTGCCTCTGATTCGAGTGAATTCAAATATTATTTTCTATAAAGAGTAATTTTTTATTTTACAAAAATATTGAACTGGAAATAAATTGTTCATCATAACGAAGGTAGTGGTTATTTGTCCACTCCCTCTCTCTCTCTCTATTTTTTATTTTGAAAAAAAAAACTAAAAATATATCCAAATAAATACCAAACCAATGAGTGATAATCACTTTTAAAAATAGAGAGGATCAATTATCCATTTGGTAGTATTTTTTAAAAGTAGTTTCACTCTTTGTCTATGTGGTAGGTTTTAAAAAAAACGTAAACACCTTTTAGTTTAAAAAGTGTTTTTGAAAAATAAAAATAAATACCAAACCAATGAGTGATAATCACTTTTAAAAATAGAGAGGATCAATTATCCATTTGGTAGTATTTTTTAAAAGTAGTTTCACTCTTTGTCTATGTGGTAGGTTTTAAAAAAAAAACGTAAACACCTTTTAGTTTAAAAAGTGTTTTTGAAAAATAAAATTTTAAGAAATATTTTTAGTGTCGAAAAATCACTTTATATATTTTTTTTAAAAATATTTTATAATTCTCCTAAAAACACTTCAAGAAAAAACAATTTTACTAAAAATATTTCAAGGAAAAATACTCTCAAATGCACAAAGTAATTCTTAAACAATCATTTTATTAGATGATTTATTTCAAAATTATTTTTTTATTACACAAAATATTATTAAAACATTTCTTTAGTGTATATAAAAATAATAAGTGATTTTTAAAAAAAAATTATGATGAAAGGGCTACGGACAAAATTTCTACCAAAAAAGATTATTTTAAGTGATGCTTAAATATTAGGATATATTTTTGACTCTTTTTAAATCATGATTAAATAGACTCAAATACTTAATTAAAACATTAATTGAATGCCTCCTTTAGAATAATTGATTTATTATTTTTTGTGAAATTTTTATAACAAAGCAATATAATCCCTACATTTGAAAAAAAAAACATACACAATGACATACAATTCTTGAAAATTATAAATATAATATCAATTTAAAATTTTTATGCGTGCACTTTTTTTTGGTTGAAAAGATAAAAAAAATCATATTTTTATGTTTATGAAAAGGAAGATCCTTCTCGTATCCTTTTAATCAAATAAATTTTTATTGTTATATTTTTATTTTATAAAGGATAAACGAAGAAACCCAAATATCACAAATTAAGACAAGACTCCTAAACTAATAACACGATAACTCCAATGATCCAATTGTTGAATAAATTGGGCCCTGTAATAATTCCTAACAGAAAGAAAATAAGTTTCCTTAGTCCTTAGAGCGGACCCTCTATAACTAAAATGGGAATTCATTAATGATTATTTAGGATGTTTTAACTTAATGAGCTTAAAAAAAGGGAAAAAAAAAAAAGCCAAAGATGGTAGAAGAAATGAACAAATCAAAGAGCAAAGCCCAACATAAGGAACATCCAAACATCAATTTAAACAAATAAACAAACGTCTAATAAGAATCTAAGTGAAAAGAATGAAGAAAATTAGATTAAAACCAAAAATGAAGTGAAAGTATCCAAAATGAACATGTGATTTTTCAATATCCACAACTCATATGATGATCATTTCAAGAATCAATTTAAAAAAAAAAAAAACTAACTAACTAAAAATAAACACAAAAATTCAAAATTAATGACTTACCAAAGAAACTCCTCCTAAGTATGATAGTTGGCTTCTAGTATGCACAAATTTTCTTCCCCAAGCTAAGTTCAACTTCAAATCTTCCAATCTTCTCCTCTTTCCTCTCTTTCTTGAAATGGGCCGAGTTTTCTTTTAAAAAACCAAGAGAGAACTGCTAAAAATGAGCCCCAAAACTCATATTTATAAGTCAAGGGAGGGTAGAGATTTTGACATATGATATCATCTTTATCCAAACTCAAATTTCTCTTTAAAACTTTCTAAAATTAAAACCCAATTAAGGAAACCCAAAGCACCGAGTTTAAGCCCACAAAACACCCCTAAAACCGGCCCAAAAAATCCCAAAAAATGGATAAACAAGTTGGGCAAGGAAATGGGCACTAAAAAGAGGCAAAAAAGGCTAAAGGGCTTGTTTCACGCAAATAAAGCCTTATCTAAACTTTGGAAACTCTTGGGGTGTCACTAAAATCACGTTATGGATCAAAAACTCCCTTCAAACATTTTTGCAAAAGTGACTTAAAAATCAATGTCAAATCTAAATAGTAATCAAACCACTAAAAAGAATATGAAAACAAACACAAAAAAAGGAGAATTTTATGCATGTATTGAGTAAGGGCACAAAGCTAAGAGTATTAAGTAAGATCGAAAACATTTGCTATAAGAATAAAATGGAGGATCTATAAACTTATTTTAATTTAATCATATTTCTAATTTTTGTGATTGAAGCTCTTTAGTTCCTTTAAGTTCAAAATCAAGCAATGTACTTTACACCCTTTATAATTGCATGCAATGTGCATTTTTTGAGAGACAACATTATTTTTGGAACGGAAAGGCATGTGCTCTCAGTGTGATCAAGGGTAAAATAGTCATTTAATTTCAAAACACCCAAATCCCCCCTATTCTTCCTCCTTTGATTGTCAGTTAGAATTTTCTTAGAATTCATGGTGATTGGAACCAAATTAAAAATTTTTTACCAAAAAAATAACAATATTATTAAAAAATCACTTCAACTAATTCAAATAGTCTCCAAAATTTATAAAGGAAAAAAAATTGATTGATTTTCTCGCCAACCAAACAAAGTGCAAAAACTCATACAAACAACAACAATCAAACAAACCTAACACAACAACTAGATCACATAGGGTTAGGGTTTAGTTTTGATATTTCATAATATTGGGGGAAAATTTGGGGAAAAAAATCGAGCTTTTTGAAAAAAAAAACACCTAAAGCTTTGAGTTAGTGAAATTTCTCAAACGCCTTCAAAACATAATGGTTATTGGTTTTGATTTTTTATTTCAATGGTGTTTATATGACTATTTGTAATTTTTGCATATAACTATAAAGTGTGGTAATTTGGAACTTGGAAGATAAATATATTTTTTTTCTTGCATTTTAGTAATTTTTTTCTTTGTATTTTTGTTTTGTATTTTTGTATTGCATTTCAACAAATTTGGAGAGTATAAAGTGTTGAGTTTTGAGAATAAAGAGGTAAAGCATATAAATCATGCCAATGAAGGGAGTAAAATATATTTAATTTTTTTAAAAGCCTATTATCATCTTGAGTGTGTCCGCCCTTTCTTTGGATTATGATTTATGAGAAATGAAAAAAAAAATATTGAAAAATTTTAAATAAAATAAAAAATTTCAAATAAACTTTTTATTTTAAAACTCTTTATCCTTAAAAAGTAGATGATGAAGAAATTTAAAGAAACATTAACAAATTTATTAAATTTATTTATTTATTTTTCACATTTTCCCTTTCATTTTTCTTTATGGTATATCCTCATATTATTTATAAAATCCAAGGAAATAAGGGGCCAAAAAATATTTCCGTGTAGCGTTTGGCCCTGCAACCGTACATGTTTGAATAAAAACACCAGTTGTACCACACTGCAATAACCACCAGAAATACAAGTTTTCATAGGGTCATGCTTTGGTACCCAAATATCCCTTTTTGAGTACCATACCCCCGATCTTGCACCAATGGCATCTTGGCACATGTTAGGATTGTTGAATAAAAAAGAAAGAAAAAAAAAAAAACTTGCTATACAAGTTACAAACCGGTCAACTCCCATGCCTAGAAAAAAATAATCAAATGCACCACAAAAGTTTTAACTCTTTACAACATCCAATTATATAATCTCAGGATTTATTTTATAAAAATTGATAAAGCAAAGAGGTGAAGAAAAAAATTAAATTTAAAATAAATTAAATATTATAAAAAAATAATTCAATGACATAATTTATAAATTGAGAGTCAAGTAATTTATTTTATTTTAAATTGAAATTATTTGTGGAAAAAATTGGATGAATATTGAAAATACGAAAAACAATATAATTGGTTTATGAAGTAAAAAAAATGAATAATTTCAATGAATTGTAAATCTAATTAGATTTTTATAAAAAAATAAAAAAATAGAAATAAATTTAAATAAGTATACACGGTTCAAACATTAACATAATATGTACTTGACAATTGTATTAATAAAATAATTCTTATAATTTAAATAATAATAATAATAATAATAATAATAATAATAATAATTAGTAATAATATGGAATTTCATAATTTTTTTAGTCATTTTGATTTTTCTAAATTTTTTAAAAGTTAAAAGAAGTAAAGAAGTGAGAATCCTCACATTCTTAGCACTCATATTAATTATTTAGTATTTTTGAATTTTGATTTTTTTTTTATATCTATTGAACACATTCTAAGTGTAATGAACTCATTTAAACAATATTCCAAATCATATGAGCTCCCAAAATTTTTTTAAAACTTTTTTTTTAAAAAAAAATTGAGATTGTGAAGGGTACGAAAAATGAGAAGATTCCTCACATTCTACAAATCCTTGCTAAATTTTCAATATTTTTGGATCTTGATTTGTTTGGGCATCATTTGAATACTCTCTAAGTGTAATAAACAAATTTAAACAATATTCAATGAAGTCCCAAATTTTTTTAAAAAGTTTAAAGAAGTAGATAATAGAGAGGATATGAAGAATGTGAGGATTCTTTCGTACCATTGCTATTTTTTTTTTACTATTTTTGGATTTTAATTTTTCCAAGAATTCATCATTGGACACCCTTCAATAATGACATTATCTCAACAATATCCAACTCATATAAAGTCTCAAAAAAATAATTAAAAGTTCAAAGAAGTGGAAAATGAGGAGGGTATAAAGATTGTGAAGATTCCTTATATTCTTCGTATCTTGCTAATTTTTAAATATTTTTTATTTTTGTATTTTGATTTTTTCGGGAATCATTTTAACACCCTTTTAAGTGTAATGAATATATCCATACAATATCAAAGTCATATAAGTCCCAAAACTTTTAAAGAAGTGGAGAAGAACCTTTGACAATTATTTAGTGTTTTAAATTTTTAGATTTTTGAGTTTATTTTATATCAATTCAAAACTTAATTAGTATGGATAACCAAATTATTACATTTTGAAGTGAAAAAAATTCTTAAGAAAAAAAAAAAAGTAAAATTTTGAGTTTATGAAGAAGTGGAGAATGTGAAACTTATTTACATTCTTCGTACTTCAACAATTATTTAATGTTTTAAATTTTTTGAGTTTATTTTTTTTATCAATTCTAAGGTTAATTAACATGGATAACTAATATTATTGTATTTTGAAATGAAAAAAAAAAAACTTAAAAGAAAAAATAAAACCTTCTAAGTAGTTCATGAATTTTTTTTGTTGATAAATATATTTTACAAATTTTATATCAATTTCATTTTTATCTTAATCCCGCGGAAGAAGAGGCAAAAGGACAAGAGAGTGGAAGGTCACAACCGGTTCTTCAATTAACCGGTTAAGTGGACATCTTGGACATCCAATGGCTAAAAAAAAAGGTACCCTAGAATTTTCCTACTGATAGATACTGCTGCCTCACTCCACATTACTTGTCTCATATAGGCACATAAAAGAAAATTAGTATAAAAATATTTTTCTTTTTTACATATATATATATATATATATATATATATATATAGTACAATAGCTAAATAGGCTATTATTTTGGTTGTGGTTCAGGAGCGACTTTTAGAGGGGTGGGGTGGAGACCCAGTACATCCCAGATGATTATACTTGGACTTTTAATAAGGGGTCAAGGACGGCTCCGATGACTTCGACTTTAATCGGAGCATTAGGTTCACCGTCAATCCCTTTCACTTGATGCCGCCCACTGGGGACACACTTTCTCCCATTAAACAATGAAATTTCACCAATTTTGATTCGACATTATTTGACAAATTAAAGAATAACATTACTTTCCCCCCAACGAATCATTCAAAGATTGACTGGATTTCCAACTATCCCGAGGGTTTCTAGTTTCTACTTCATTTATTTATTTTTAAAATTAAATATCATTTATAGTTTCGTTTGAACCGGTCGCATCTCAACGGTGTTGATGTTCCCTCGTCCCACCTCTGGTTTTTCTTCCCAAAAATTGCACAGGAATGTCACCTAGTGTGAGAAGACTCTACAACCTCTCTATAACCATCTCTGGTTTGACCTTTTTTCTTGTGCCGGTAAAAACTGCGTATTAGTGCCACATTGAATGAAGCACGTCCCATTGAGGTTAGAGTGAAAACACAAACCATCAACAATCCTCAAGCCAGTTTTCCTGCTTATACGTCAACCAACTTTCTCATTCTATCGAGGAAACCGTAGAAAAGGGTAAACCCTGTCACCACAGCAAAACAGGTTATGCAGAGAAAAATACAAAATTATAATCTCATTATCGAGTGATCGGTATATATATAATTAAATTAAAGAAAATAAATGTTTTTTCCTCTATACACAAAAAACTGATCACATGCTTGGTAAGAAGAGAGATAAGTTCAAATGCCAGACTACCCAAATGCGATACAGCCAACAAAGCACTGAAATGCTTTGCGGTCTGTTTTAAGTCAAATCACCCATATTATCGTTAGCTCAACATCGACCATGATGAATTCCCTGGCACACGATCTAGGTTCGCACTCTTCCAACTCAAGCCTCTTGTTGGACAAGCATATGCTCCAAACTACGGCAAAGCTTCACATTGATGGCATATGCATACAGGCCAAGCAAATCCAGTTGGGCACACGGAACGATAGGGTGCAATCCCATGCATTGATGTTCTTGAATTTACTCCAAAGCACGGTTCCGATCCCCCTGAGAATATAAGGAAAATGATATAAATGAATACTTCAGATTCTAGAAGTTACCCAAGAAAGCCGGAGCTCCAAGATCTTGTATATCTTTGATACTATTTATACAAATGAATGGAATGCCAAAGTTTCTAATTCTTCCACTTGATACATAACAAAACTGGCAAATAGATTGTACGCAAGTATATTCAGCTTAGAAAAAATGTTAAAGAGCATAAAGTTCATGCGGGTTTCTGCTACAGTAGAGTAAAAAACTCTGAAGTGTTTGTCTTGCTCAATTGAACACTAACAGAATATCATAAGATGTTTACACAAGTTCTTACAATTCATCTTCCTATGCACCATGATGTTTACAAATGTCCATAGAGAATGTTTCCCAGAGCAACATGAATATCCTTAAGCTTCCATTTACAGTTCTTTTGCCTTTCCCAGCACAACAAGTAGGTCCATGAACATAAGCTGCTAGAGAGGGAAAAGTATTTCTTCAGCCTCAGTAAGTTCCACAAACACCAGAGCTGCTCCACATACAAGAATATCAGATAAAGAAGGAAAAAGTTGATTTCTTAGAAGGATAATTCCCTTGCAAGCCATGAAACCTAAAACATCATTTTTGTTGCCAGTAAAATGCAGCACTTGTAACCTATCCTTAGGCAACAGCTGATCAACACTGATTCTAATTGTCAAGGGGATTGTACTTCTAAAATGAATTATTATAGCCAGATACCTTGATTAGATTTTGGAAGAACCAGAATTGGAAACTCACATACTAAGGGACGCTGAATGTGATAACAAACTGAAGGAGGAAAAATGATTATGGTTATTTTTGTTATTTGGTATCTGCATTAGTCCATCAGCCAGCTTTCAGCTTTCAGCTTTGGTTGTATTTGGAAGGGATTCCAGACTACCAGAAAGCAATATGTCAAGAGGCCACTGAGGTACTGCTGGATTTTGTTATGTTTCAAGGCAGAAATCTTTTCAGATGTACTTCTGATGAACACCCAAAACAAGGAAAAATATAGAATCTCCTTCTAATTTTTTTTTCCTGACATCAAAGTAATTTCAGAATCAATAAGAATGAAAATTAAAGGGGTTTGCTAATGACCAAAAAAGGTTTCACAACAAATTAATGAAAATGTAAAAGGAACCCAAGAAAACTGTTATAAAGCCACCTAGTATGTCATTCCTCCAATAAAATATGATGTAAAATTAAAACTGACCTCTGGTCTGTTGATAAGTGAAAGAGGTCAGGGGCTTGAGCTTCTGTAGGTAATATAAGGCAGGGCAGCAGCTTCGCAGTGCATGGAAAAGGGGTAGTCGTGAGGTGAGGCATAGGCTAGGGCTTGGCCATAACCAACCATTCAACAAATTAAAAAGAAGAAATCAAGGCAAAATTACAAAAAGGGAAGGGCAACATTTGCTAGTACAAAGGAAACAAGTTAAGAGTCCAAATAACAAAAAAACCTCAAGGCAATTATAACATAACATGAAGTAGAATTTGATAGATTTTCTAACATCCACATTGTCCAAATGGGAAAGCACCATACAACCTCAAATGCAGATATGTGTAAATCTCCATATCTTCTAAGTAACCATCACAATTATTAACTCAAAGCAGTTAAAACCAATGTCACTCTTAGAGAACATAATGGTCTACTCAAGCATCTAAGGGTACTAATCTAATTATGAAACAAAGACTTCATAGATTTTTCAACTCCCACACCACAGAGAAGATTGGCATGCAATTGTGTGCTGTCCCCATCATAATGCAGTATAATCTACTTACCTTTCTAAACAAAATTGTCTAGAGAACAGAAATAGATACAGAAAGCCACAGAATTGAAGAACAGTCAACAGTTACTCAAATAAACAGCTCTGCTAAATATAATACAGCCATCTACAATGAAAATGACTAGTTCTTCATATATTCTTACCAATCATCAAAATCATTCAGAATGCTTTCAGCTCTTAATATCAATAATTTGTAGCAAATCATAATTATCAATGACCATCAATGTAAAAACGAATATTAAAAGGGAAAGATGGAGCCAAATAGAAACTCTCAACCTCATAGGGAATGTTCCTCTTCATGAAGCTAACTGAATTGAAGTATTCTTCCAGATGAGGAAGCATGAAGTGCATCCAATAATGTTTCCTGCATTGATTTAGGATTTGCAAACAAGCATGCTTGCTTGCTACTCTGCTCCCCAAATCAGTAGGGAAGTCTGTCAAATATCATAATAATTAGGAAATCAGAATTCTTATAAACTAAAACCATCACACCACCTTAAAACCAAAAGCATTGAAATCCTCTCTATTCACTGGACTTTATGTTCATGTTTACATCTTACACTACTTAAGACAAATAAACCCAACTAAACCATGCCCCAGCACCATTCCCAAAACAAATGAAAGCAAAGAAATTAGATATCTTTCCTTTTTCATAACTTCCTTTCCTCTTTACATAATTCAGTGCATTATACCTCCAACTGAGGTTTCAATGTCACAGTTTCTGTGGAAACACCACTCCAACAGCCGGGACAAGCTTTCCACCTTCTTAAGACCTTTAAAAATCACAACCTGTAACGAACATATCTACCTCTGCAAAAAGAAGAAGAAGAAGAAGAAGAAGATTATATTCTTAATACCAGCATAAATTTATCCAATAATAATTCAAAATATATGTAAAGAAGTTTTAGCAAGAAACCTTTTTATCTGGAACTAGGCGATCATCTGGTGAGAACATATCTACCTCTGCAAGAAGTATGATTAAAACTCTTAGTTCCATACTTAAAAGATTAGCAAGATTCCAAACGAAATGCGGAAACTTGTAATGATAGAACGAGGAAAAGGACCTTCGCCGGAGCATCAGGAAGTCGGTAAGAATCCGGTGTAACCCCAACCAGCCATAATCCAGGAAAAACGTTCTGCAAACAAACAAGGAAATCTTTGTTCATCACCAGACAAAACCTGCACATCAAGCACAACAAAAACCACAAAACAGAGCAAGTGATCGATCTCTCACGTCAAGCTGCTTCTGTACATTCTTCGCTCTCTTCTTCGGTCTCCGAGCAGGCTTCGATCCAGTCATCACAAAGATGTCTTCCTCAATCTCCTCTCGGGAGAGGGAGATCCAAAACTTCCTTTTCTCCTTCTTCTCCGAGCTATGCGATTCAGCGAAACCACGCAGTCGCAGCGATTTCGGCTGATTCTCACTGTGCGGAACTCCAGGAACCGCTTCCTGCAACTCTCCATTCTTAGGCGCCACTCCGATCTCAATCGGACTCTTCGAAACCGCTTTTCTAGGCCTCAAATTCCACGGCTTCTGAACTGATTCTTCTCCTTCACCTTCATCCACTTCCCCGCCTTCTCTCTCCACCAACGCCTGATTCTTCTGCGCCTTCTCCACCGGAGAAGGCGAAGCAACCGCATGACGGCTCCTCGCCGTCCTCGATCCGAGAGGCAGCTTCCTGTTCTCCGAATCAGACTCGTTCTTGGACCCGCCGTCAGAGTCCGGCTCGGACTCATTCTTCCGGCCATCCGGTGGCGATTCCCGCGAGGCATCCACCGGCTTCCTGCACCGATGATTGTTCATCTGGTTCTTCCCCCATTTCAAGAAGGACAAAGGGAAGTTGTGTAGAGGCTGTGACTTCACCGGCGCTGTCGCCATTGAGAACTATTCCACCTCCGGGAACATCCACTGCACGATTTCTTGATACACCAACAAGAACTCCAACCGAAACCTTACCCTAACCCTAGAATGCGACGCAGAAGAGTTTGCAACGAACAGAAGCAGAGGTGGTGCTCGAAGGAGAGGTGTTTTTAGAGAGAGAAAGAGAGCAGAAGAGGTATATCATATGTGTCACTGTGTATTTCTCTCCCTCTCTACATATATATGGGGACTTTGGCCTACGTCTACGGGTTTTTTCTCCTAATTTACATATTTACCCCGGGATTTCATATTATTTCCACTAGGGTCCTCAGGTCGCTGCCGTTTCAGGCGAGCGCCTGCGGTGTCGATTGCATGGTTCTCTAGAGCTTTTGATGTACACGTGGCACTTGCTTTGAAGTTCCGGCCCACTACTAAAAGTAGGACCCACTTAGAGTTTGGCTTTGGAATATTCTAAACCGTCTGATTACATAATTGCGTTACCCTAAGGGCTCAAATCCATATCACTTTTGGACTTTAGATTTGGTTACTATATACCTTTCTTATTTTTGTGGCATCTTTGGTACTATAGATCATAGAGAGAATACAAATATAATCTTACAGAAAATATGAAATATTATTACTTAAAGCATATGATTACTCTCCTGCATAATCCCCTGTTTAACTCTAAAAAGTATTCTTTGAAAATTAAAAATAATTGACTATGACGTGGGCTCACACGTTGTTATTTATCTATATTTTAGTATATTTTAAAATTTTAAAATGCCACACTTTTTTCCAAATGCCAAAAATATTTTTTTTATTTAATTTAATTTAATTTTAAATTGTTAGTAAAAGCATTTTATCTTAAGAAATTTATAAATGAACCAAATGAGACGTAAAAGAAATTTTTATGAAGCAAACTGTTAATAAGGTAGATTAGCTGGATAACAATTATAGTATTTTTTCTAAAAATATTTTTATTTTCTAAATTTTACTAAATACTTAGAGCTCATTTAGTAATGATTTTAGGAAGCGCTTTTAATATTTTTAAAACTTTAGGGGGTGTTTGGTACATGGGAATAGGGAGTGAGAATAGACATCTCATTCATTTTTTCTTTTATTTCTATGTTTGGATAAATGTTAAGAAGACAGAAATAAAATAAAAAATTATTCAGACAGAAATCAAATCCAACTTATAAGTCGGATTTGAAATCATCAAAAGTATGTGGTATTCTGATTCATTAAACTCATTTAATAATATAAAATAACATAAATTTATTATTTTACTCTCTTATCTCATTTTTCAAGCCCGATGTTTATCTTCTTTGTAAAACTAGAGGCTCATTCATTATTCACTTTTATGCAACAAGTGATTCTCCCAAACTGAATCAATCAAACCTTCCACGACATTTAAAAAAAAAAATTTCAATTTCTAATTTCTAGGGTTTAAAATAAAATTTGAATTCTTTTATTTTCTCTTTTGAAAATAGGAAAAAACATTTGCTAGCTTTGAGAATTTAAATATTATAATATATATATATATATATATTGGTAAAATATAATTTTATAACTACTTAAGCATGACATATTATTCAAATTTTTAATAAAAATAATAATTAAATATTTGTACATTAGGGTTATATGATTTTTCATGGTTAATTTTTTATTTATTGAGTATATATATATTTTTAGTCTTATTATTTAATAACAAAAAAACTCTCAAATTTTATTTTAAATTATATGGAAAGATATTATTGTAAATTTATTTCTTTTTCATTTCCATTCTTATTACTATCAAACATTGGAATGGAAACAAATAATCATTCCAATCTTGCATTCCTAAGTTCATCCAAACGCTAGAAATTGAATCATCAAATTCATTTCTATCCACTAAGAAATACGAATGGAAACAAAATATTCATTTCCATTCCCTATTCCAACGTACCAAACACCCCCTAAAAATTTTTATCATTCAAGTGTTAGAAATATTAGAAACGTTTTTTAGAATCACTCTCAATTGTACTCTTATAAAGCGTTTTTTATATTAAAAGTGTTTTCTAAAAACATTATTAGACATACTCAAATTTATTTTGTTTCAACTTGACCTGGGAACATTACTTGAGCGTGTAAATTTACGATGCACCAATTTTATCACTTTATCATTACCTTACTAAGATATCCTTAAATAAGATCTAAAAAAAGTTAATGGTTGTTTATATCCTTTCCACAAGGAATTGAGATGTCCATCAAAGAGTAAGAAGCCCCTTGAGAGAAGATAGTGATTCTACCCAAGTAAATTTATTTACTTTTTTTTTTCTTTCTATAGGTGGTTTTGCACGTATATCATGTGACTCATTATGTAATTGACTAATTATTCATAATAACTAATACTTGTTTGGATATAGTTTCTATTTTTTGTTTTCAAAAAAATAAAAAAAAAATTAAAATAATTTTAAATTTTTGTGGTAATAATAAAAAAAAATTAATACCTCCAAATTTTAAAATATTTTTAAAAATTATTTTATCTTTTTAAGATAAGTTTTAAAGAGTGTCTACATTTTATATAGAAGTTGTTGTCATTTTATCAATTAAAAAATAGAAACCAAAAAATGTATCCAAATGATACTAAATAATCGAGAATTATAAAATTTTAATCTAGGCTTAATCAACCAAACTATGGATTCCATATTTTCCTTTGGTAGTTTCATGAAGAGAGAACATTAAATTTTTCCTTGGTATCAAAGCAGATTAGATTTAAAAATTAATCTTTTTCGATTCTTGATTCATATAATTTCAACGAATGAGATCATTCATAAATAATTCCTGCATTGAAATAAGTATAGTATTTATAGAAAAACTCTTACGAATTTTCTTTAAAAATACAAGAAGAACAAGTTTGAAATTCTATTGAATTTGGAAGGAGATTTCCATTGAGGTGAAAAGTACATATAAACTTAGGTTTGAGATATTTCATTTATCATATATAAGATGCACTTTTGGTTATGAATTGTCTAAAATCCACTAGTTGACTATCAAGTTTGAAAGTATTAGAATGGAAGAAGTTGAAAATCTTTCTAATTTTTATGATGAATTGAGTGCTATAATTAATTCAAGTTTCAATTTAAGTGGGAAAATTCTAGATTTTGAATTAGTTTGAAAAATCCTTAGATACTTAACTAATTTAGGTTTCTATATCATACATACATACATTAATATAGCCAGTCATCTCATGTCTCTTCATGCTATCTTCTTTCTTATTATGGCCTTTGTCATTTTGTGACAGAGAAAAGTGAAGTGAGATTCATTATTTTTGAAGGGATTATTGATTGAATATTAGTTTTTGACATTATTATTGAAGGATTATTGATTGGATGTTAGCTTTTGATCTTATTTATGTGACTTGTTGGTATTTTTCTTATTATTTTTTATTACATTTGTACTTCACAAATTTGCTTTTCATTGGTAATGTTGCTTGAGTGTATGCAGGTCACATGTATAATTGCTAATAATAATAAATATAAAAATCTAAATAGTTTCCGTCATGTTGGTGTGGTTGGTGAGGAATAAGTTTTGAATAATTTGTAAACTCCATTTGAGAGTTCTGAGTGGTTTATATCAACAGCGGAGCCAACAAATGGCTTGAAGGGAGAACATGTAACTCTTTGTTTTTGGGGACAAAAATTGAACAAAAAAACAATTATAGTATAATAGTAACAAAGAAAATTGAACAAGAAAATCTCTCAAAAGGGGTTCAAATCCTTTTGAAGACATTTAACAAAAATAAATAAATAAATAAGTTCAAGGGGAGCATTTTGCCCCCATCGAGCATGCACTGGATCTGCCCTAATTTATATAATACATTTTATCCCAAAATTACAAAGAACAAAATAGATAAGAAAATGATGTATTTCACGCAAGGGGTTTTTTTTTTTTTTCCTTATGCCATTACTAGTAAAGATTGTTAGTGAGCTAGATTAGTTGGATATAGAGTTAAAATTATATACTAATCAACCTAAAGTAATCACCCGAGAGAATATGAGGGAGAGTATTTTGGGTATTGATCTTTTTTCATATTTAAATAGTTGAGAATATAAGTAACATATATATACAATAATATAATAAACATAATAAAAACAACTGCATATTAAATACAAAGAGAAAAGATAGAGAAATGCAAATCACAACCGATCTACATTCACTCTCTTCAAGCTCTAATTGATTAAGGGTTTTGCTAACAAAGCTTCTAATTTAAACTTTTAACCTTTATACTTAGATTATGATACTAAGGAACCCTTATAACAATAAGACTTGTAAAGAGAACGTCTTCAAATTATCACCCTTGAATTATAGCTCCAATGGATCCTCTCAAGAGATTTGCTACTCTTGAGCTTCCTAAAAAGTCCAATTCTAGGTAATCCTCACAAGGTTTATAATTTAATGAGAATAAAATCATAGTTTATCAATTGACTTAAAGAATATAATTTAAGCTAAGATTGAAAAATGCACTAAGATGAAATATGAGTTTTAGAACAAAATACACTCAAGTATCTTTTTTAAGACTTGCAAAAAATTCAATTAAGATTTGAAAATCTTTACCCAACAATACATTAAGTTTAGAGTCTTTAAATAGGAGTTGAAAACTAAAAATAGCCATTAGACACCGTTGGGATTGACCAACCAACCAATTGAACCAACTAGTCATTAAGGAATTGCAAGTGACCATTAGACCATAAATGCTTAATCAATCGATTCAATTAGTTCTTGATTAATTGAGACTCTACCTTAATTGGTTAAGAACAACCTTTTAGACCTTAGAAAGAGATTTGACTCCCCTCAGTTAAGCCTATCTGGCTTAATTGGTTCCCTTGTACCTTAGCAAGTTTGAAGAAAATGTAAGTTTTGAGATTAAAATGAGGCCAAGAAACTCTAACTATTAACTCCTTAACTTTTGAAAAACCTTTTAGAAAGATTTTAATCAAATTAAAATTTAGGTTTTTCCTTGAAACAATTTTTCGTCCAATTTATGAAAAAAAAAAAATATAAAGTCAATTTAACACGAAATGAACTTAAGAGTGTTAGATGCATAAATGAAAAAGGTAGTGCATTATAATCCTAATATATTAACAAATAAAGCAACCCTAGACAATATGATCTTGGTGAACCTTCTTCTTAAGATATTTTTTTTCCTTTTTCTTGATTTCATTTGGTTTGATATATCTTTGTAATTGTCTCTTTGAAAATGTTCTTACCTAATCACACTTAAAATGATATCATTAGTTTTAAATATTATTTTATAAACATTAAAACTAAGATTAACTAAACCTTAATCTAACATATAGGTTGATAATTTTCTTCTAAATATCATTAGTACGAATCTACATACTTCCATGAGATTTTTTGGCTTCAAAAGTTCAATTGCATCAAGCAGGTAATTGACATGTTCACCATGTTCTTAATTGGCTAGACTCTACCATTAGAGTTTGTTCTTTATAATACACATATAATTACGTAAATTGATGATATCTCTATCGTTGACATTACTCTATGAATATATTCTTCAATTCTTAAATTCTATCTTAAGATTTGAGAAGAATTGGTGATGGATTGCATTCTCTTAGTAGGGAGTTAAGGTACTCATCAAGGCGCACAAAGTGTTATGTCAATAAGATGAAAGCATGGTATAAATGTTGATGAGAATAAATCCCTTATAAGAATGTAGCATCTATGTTGAGGTAAGTTTATGTACTTAATTACTTTTCATAATTAGTTAATTTATTTTTTGATTGACTACATCCACGGCTTTTGACATTTGCATTTTTTATGGAGACTTTATAAGTTGTCTTCTAAACACATCACGTGTACTGATTATTTATTTATAGTATTCTATTAATTGGATGAAACTAATCTTTGACTTTTATCAACTAGGCTACAAGTTTCATCAATTCAAAAGAAAATCAAAATTTTTAGCATCCAAGTGATAGAGTTCGGGTTTAAAGTGACCCTCATGGCTGTTAAAATACGGGATTAGGGTCACTTTTCAAAAAATGTTCAAAATTACCTCTTTCTTGCCACATGCCTTTATCTTTTAATTTGTTTAAAAAAAAAAAAAGAAAATTGCTAGAGGTTGCGACTTGTATTTGAGGCTTTAGAATTTTAGGAACATCTTAAAATAGTAGCTTGCGTGAGTATTTAGAAATATATTTTATAACTATGATTTTTAATTTATAAAGAAACTTGTTAATTTTTTTTAAATATTAAAAAAAAGAAAAAATCAATTAATTTCTTACTTTTAAAACCAATTAATTTAAATTAATTTTGGGAGAATTATATTTTGGGGTAGATGAACCCCAAATTAACAAAAGGTCTATATAACTCTTTAAATTAAGTTAAATGATATGAAATAGTAACGGACAAATATACCCTTTAAAAATACATATAAAATATTTTATAAAATTACGAGAAATATAATTTTTAATTCTTATTTAATTGACTTAAAATAATATTTATGGTAGAATAAAATTTCTGTTTTAATTTATTAGTTGAATTGAATTATAAATAGTAAATGATAGTGAATATTTTTATAAAAAATAATTAAATAATATTTTTCAAAATAAAAAAATGTTAAAATTTGTCACTTATCTTTGCCTTATATGGAAAATAGGAGGCCTTCAATCTCCAACGCATAATCCCAGCCCATCCCTCTCTCTCTCTCTCTCTCTCTCTCTCTCTTTCAATCTCATTCGCCGAATCATTCTTTTCGCAAGGATTCCAAATTTTTTTCTTTTTATAATCAATATTGAAAGAAAAAGTCATCGCAGATAAGGTTTTTCTGTGTTCGGACAACGACGTAAACCAAAAAAAAAAAAAAAGAAAAAAAAAAGAGTTTTCGGTAAGTCCATTTTTTTACCCAAACAAAAAAGGCGTTCTAAAAAATATATTGGATAAAAATATTTTTAAATTAATAAAAATACACGAATTTTGAATGATTGAGTTGCTATTTTTCCTTCTTTTTTTTTTTTTAAATATACAAAAGGTGTTTTTCATAATGTTATTTTATATACTTGAATTTCTCTTACCCTTGAGCTTTATCTTGAAAATGAATTTAAATTCATTATTTTTCAAATTAATAAATAAAAAGATTAATTTTTAAGAGGATGATAAGAAAAAAAATTAAGGGTTTGTTATTTAGAAAGAGTAATATATTAATTTTTTTTTTTACTTTTTAATGCTTAATAATAATAATAATAATAATAATATGGACCAATTTTATTAATTACTCTATATATATAATTATATATCTACTGTAATCGTTTATATTTCTTTTATTTTATACTAATCTTTTGATATAGTGAATTCATTATCCTTTACCCATAGTTTTTCTCATTTAGGGTTTTTCATGTTAATTTATGTGTTTTTATCACCTATTTTTGTTATTGTGTGTGATGTCCCACATCGGATAAGAAAGAATGTTTCTAGCGCTATATATGTAGAGACTTCTCTTAACCAAGTAGACGCATTTTTAAGCCGTGAGGGCCCCCTTGGGCCCAAAGCCGGACCTTGTGTCTGCATGGGGGGTGTTTGTGATGTCCCAAATCAGATAAGGGAGAATGTTCCTGACCCTATATATGTAAAGACTTTTCTTAACCAAGTAGACTTCTCTTAACAAACAAAGATAATTAGATATTAAGATTTTTTTACTAAAGATTATATTATTATGAAAAATGGGTTGCTTAAAAAATGAATGAACTTATGGAGGCCTGCTTGTTATTATCATTATTATACAAATGTTCATAATGGCTTAGTGTGTATGAATCAATGGCACTTAAACGACAATGGTTGTTACATGCATTGATATGGACTGCAATGCATAGTAAAGGTGTTTATTTTCTTACTTTAATATCATTTATTTATATATATCGTCCTTTAATGAGTATATGAATACTGTATCAAATTAAACGCCCGGCTGAAATAGCACTGATTTTTTTATTAGACACCCGGAAAATGAACATGGGTTAATTTTATTTGTACTAACTTGGCCTTTAATGCCTCTCTCTCTCTCTTTAATTTACACATTTTGCATTATTTGCTATGTTTAAAGCCCTCCTCTTCGATTCTCATTTTTCAATTTTTTTTGTAAAGAATAATATATAAAATATTTTTTAAGTTAATATATTATTGTAATATTATATTTTCTTATGCAATAAAGAAAGTTATTGGAAACACCTCTCTACATATTTTAGGTTATGAGAAAAAAGAGTCATGAGACGAAGATGGACTTGTAGACGCTATAGGAGGTAAATAGAGATGTAAGGAAGAATGAGATATACCGATGGAGTAAGAGAGTTTGGTTGATACAAGAAACGAGAAAATATGAGATGTTTTGGAAACGAATAATTGTATTTAGTTCTATTTTCTATAATATTTTTTATGATATAGTAGAAAAATTTTATTTCATTTGTGGATATAAGTTTAGTTGATCAAACCACGTTAAAACCGTACTTTTATATGTGGTCGTTTTATCTCTATGTTCTTAAATTAATATTATTTACGTTAAAGCTTCTATTGGCATAATAATGAATCATCAATCATTGACGGCTCACTTCATGACTTTTAGGGACCATGAAAGAAAACATTTTGAATACAATATTTGGTGTTGATACGGTCTTCTCTTAGAAAAGTCATTGCTCCCATTACAATTGAGAAAAAAAGTAATTTGAAAAACATGTTAATAACTTAAGAGAAAAGGATTATAGTGTTGCAAACAATATTTAAAAGACTTCAAAAAATATATGTGACATTAATCTTGTTGCAATAAAAACTCTAATTTCAAATTAAAATAACGTTTTTCAATTTGTTCAAGACAAATGAATGAACAACATTACAATGCTAGAAAAAAAGAGAATAATTTAATATTTTTACCGAGTCTTTACCAAGAATATTATCACTATGATATTTATTTTTATGATATTTATTATTATTATTATTTTTGTTATAACTCTGCTAGTGGCATAACTTTACCAAATTATCAAAATTTTCTAGTAATTCTGTTGCTTTTAATTTTTAATTTAAACATTCTTGAAATGATTTAGACGTTTTTTTAATTTAATGTTAAATATGATTTGCTTTTATTTCTTAATTTTTTTATTTATTATTTAATTTTAGAATTTTTTATTCATAAAATAAAAAGTTAAAATATTTAGTTTTTTCATTAAATATTAAAAATATCTTTTGAAACAATTCAAACACGATTTCAATTCGACCACACGCACTAATACTTAATACTTAACAAAATAAAATAATAAAAAGTAAATAATTAATTCTTAATAATAATATTTAATTGTATTTAATGTTAAGTTAAATTAAGTTCAAAAAAATAAACACCACCCGAGTACCACGCCATTGATGTTGCTGGTAACAAAGGGAAAGTCAAAAAAAATTAATAGAAATGTGAGAGAACTAGTAAGGATTGTCTGATTGTCTGGCAGGTAGAAAGACATTAAGCAAAACCAAAGCGGCAGACTTTTCCTTTCTGCGGGCATGAATTCTTTCTTTCTATCCCATCATTTGTACCTTTTCCAACAGGAGTCGGCTTGAAATATGTGGATCATGGCACCATCCTGCCTTTCCCCCGTCAGGCGGGCGTAGGACCGTCAAAGGAAAAATCAGCACTTCATTTTCACGGGATGCTTCTTTTCCATTTTGTATCTACTGCTCGGCACACCCAGCACCCACCCTTTCAACGCAGATGTCACAATTATAATGCTATTTCTTCTGTCAACCATAATACTGTACTGGTTATAAAAAAATTTGAGAAAAATGCTGAAAAATGAAAATAGAGAAAATATATATTTAAAATCAATAAATTATTTTTGAATATTATTTTAAATTGATTTAATTTATTTTAACTTTTTTTTCATAAGGATTAAATAATTTAAAAATATATAAATTTTTAAATAATTTTAATTTTTTTTGTATTTTTTATACTATAATTAAACACAGAAACATTTTTTCCCAATACCATTTGAGAACCAAAGCATAATCTAAGTTTAACTTTTCACTAAATTGTATGTACAAAAAAAAAAGAATTTCCTTTAGTCATAGTACAAAATATCCCTTTGGTAATTTTATGTAATATGATGAATACCACTTCATAAGTCTCTTGATTTAGAGAGGGAAATGAGAATCTCGCATGCCTAAGGGCTCGAACCCATCTAGTGGGATTTGAGGTGGCCTAATCGAGGAAATTTGCATAACAACATCTCAATTTATAACCTTCTTGTCGTCGTAGCCAAACTTCTCTCCCCGCATCTTTTGGAGGTTTTTTAAAGTCTTAACATTTTTTATTGTATAAACTATATTTTATCCTACCCAAAGAATGCACCTTAGATTAGGTTTTGATTGTTAAATCTTAGAGGTAAGACATGAATCTTTCATCACACCAAGAGGATTTAAGAACAGTATTTGATCATGTCTCAACCATGCTAATCCAATAATTACCCTAATTCCATTTTTTAAATTTCCCTATTTTTTTCTATTTTGAATGCATCTTTAAGCAAAGTTCAATAGTAAAATCCTAAAGGTAAAACATCAATCCCTATAACATCAAGAAAATATAATTTAAGGACGGTGTTAGATCACGCCTTAGCCATACTAATCCAATAAGTACCCTAATTCCATTTTTTTTATTTTTTTTATTTTTTCTATTTTAAATGCATCTTAAGCAAAGTTCGATAATAAAATCCTAAAGGTAGAACATCGGTCCCTATTACATCAAGATCTAATTTAAGGGCTGTGTTAGATCACGTCTTAGCGATACTAATCCAATAAGTACCCTAATTTCATTATTTTAAGTTTCCCATTTAGTCTATTTTGGGTTCGGTTAATTCTATTCAAGTTTCAAAGATCACACATTCTAGAACCAAGAATATTTAATATTCCTTGCGTTGAAGTGTTCAAATTATTTGCACACTGCCAGTCAAAAACCATATGCTAGCGTTCGAGTCAACTGTATGATACGTGTAGGACTACTTCATCTTAAAAATATGATTCAACAAAGCTTTTCTTTAATCATTATCTAAGCCCATGTTGGTTTATTTATTTATATTTTAGTTGGGAGTGGAGGAGCACCATTGTTTTTCTGCAATATTGTTGTTTCAGTCAACCAAATCCTTGTTCACAATCATGAAGATGATCTGATTTTGCTTGAACAACGTTTTTTTCTATTAAAAATGTTATTTAAAATTTGTTTTTTTATATTAAAAATGTTATTTAAAATTATTGTTCATTCTGAATTAGATAGAATTGAAAATGAGAGGGCTCGACTTTGGAATATTTTTCCTTTAAAAATATTATTAAATTACAGTTGCCCTCAAAATAAGAAAAGAAAAATCTATTACATAAAATTTATGTTTTGAAAAAATGAATCTAATGTAAGAAATATTTTAGTATGTCAAAATCATCATTTTAAAATAAAAATAACTTATTTGTCACGTAAAACTTATTTCTTCCAAAAATAAGTAATTTAATGTCAAAATTTATTTATTTTACAAAGAATTTGTCTTTTCAAAAAACAAAATTTATTATAAATATGAAATTTTCTTGAAAAAACAAATTCAATATAAAAAGTAAATTGATTTTTTTTATATGAAACAACCATTCTAAAAACACAACTTCACTATTGGTATGCTAAATTATTCTTTATATTAAATTTGTTTTTTTGAAAGATGGGCACAGGCGAATTAAACTAGTTTGAAAATCCTCAAAATATCTTATATCAAAATAATTGTTTCTCATCTACCAAATTAATAAACAAAAATTAACTATTCGATCCACCCTCTCTTTCCATTGAGGATTTAAATGTCATGTACTCTATCAATTTTTATTTGAATGATAGTGAAAGCAAAACATTTAATAAATACCCACCAACCGAGATATATAGGTGTGTTGGAAGGTAAGATTAAGATTTGTCATGTCCTATACAAATTAGTTTTGGCACCATGCAAATAATAAATAATTTTTTTTCCTATTTATAAACAAAAATTAATGAACTAATAACATATAATTAAGAATTAAAAATAATATATTTTTATTCTTACCATCTATGCTATTTTAATAAAGGTTATTTGATTAAAAAAGTTATTATAAATCCAATTTTGAAAATCTAAACCTTCATTATTTTTTGACCTCATTTTAACGAAAATGTCCTTATTATTTTCTTGTAAAAATAACTATTTTTAAAAAAACATACTGTAAATATTTAAAATAGATAAGAGCATTTATATAAAAAATAAGTTACTCTTCAAATAAAAATATAAAAATATATAAATTCACAAATATGAAGAGTATTTCATCATTTTTAACCTTTTTTTTTTAATATATAATTAATTAAATTATTTTCTATTTTCCGTTTATAATGAAAATAATTAGGAGGGGCAGAGGAATAAATGGTGGAATTAGTAATTATTATTTATGGGTTTCATTTTTTGTCGGTGAAACCCACCCGCAGAGCCTTAACTTTGCTGGTTATTAATCTTGGCCATTGATGCAAACTAATCTGCTAGACCATGGCAATGCCTTCATCATCAGGCTATTGACTTCCAAAGGATCTCTTTGCCTCCATGTTTTCGACTCTATCCACTAGAGCGTTGTTTGTTCTCTACCTGGCCTGAGGCATTCACATTTAAAAGGCCAATCAAAGCTCTTGCCTTCTTTATCAACATCAATTTTGACATTAACTTCCTCTGCTCATGGTTCCTAACTAATTAGGTCACAGAAAATGGCAGGACCCGTGCCATGCATCAACTTCAACATTAACTTCCTCTGCTCATGGTTCCTAACTAATTGGGTCACAGCAAATGTTGGGACCCATGGCATGATGCATGACATGTGCTGCAACATGTGTTATGGCTTGAGCCATGATGTGTAACTCATGCCATAATCCATGTCATGATGTGTGACTCGTACCATGGGTCCATGACCATGTCATAATGTATAACTCATATTATGTGGTCATAATGTATAACTCATATTATGTTTAACGTATATTGATTTTTAAAACGTCTTTATAAAATTAAGAGAAGTCTATACTTATATAGTGCTAAGAAATTTTCTTTTATTCGATATGAGATATTACAAACACCCTCTATGCAGAGGTTGTGTCCCATTGGATTGACAAACCCCTATATTGATGTTAATGATCAACTCTAATGCCATTTAGAATAACCTACACCTAATCGTATAAATATTACCCGCTCTTGACCCAAAAGGCCCTTACAATTTTTAAAATGTGTCTATAGGGTTAAAAGAAGTTTATACTTATATAATATTAAGAACTTTTTCTTCTATTCGATGTGGGATGTCACATCATAACAAAATTCATACAATATTAATTAAAACAAGTTTTACAAGCTTCACTTACAATAGAAGGTTTGGCAGTGCCTCCCATGGTTAGTTAATCACGGCAGAGGATAATCTTGCTTTCATCCACCCTTTTAAATCCATTATTAGGTAAAGATGATGAGTTGAGAATTTATGAAGTCGTTGATTTTGTGGTACTAAACTCTTTTTTTTTTTTTTTTTTTTTTTTTTTTTACTTAAGTTTAAAGAAAAGTGTTTAAAAAATCAAGTCATTTTGAAAGACAATTCTTAATGAAAAAAAAGTAAATATTTTTATTTTAAATCTTAAAATACTTTGCTTTATGATTTAAGTGAAAAAAAATCTATTAATGTCATAACTTAAATTAAAAATAAATTTTAATTATTAAGTCAAAATAATTATGTTTGACTCAATTTAATGACTAAATATGATTTTATAATTTAATTTAAGTCAATAAATAAATTAAATATATTTGATAAAATAGTTTAATATCACAACTTAAAATTAAAACTAACTTTAACTATTAAGTCAAAATAATTATCTTATTATTAATTTCAATTTTTTTTTTTGTCTCATTTACTCATCTAATTAAAAAGAGTATATTTTAGTATCAAAACTTCACATTCATAACTCATTTTTTATAGTAGATATTTTTTAATTATCTTATGTATGTATAATACTTTTAAATATTTAATAAATGAATTTTTTACTTGAGATTAATAAAAATAAAAATAAATTAAAATTAATGATGATAAATATTAGTTAAAACTAAGAGAATAAATATGTGAATTTAATAATTTTTTAAAAATTGAAAGTTAACTTGATCAAACAATTTTAATACTTAAACTAAAAATGCCCTGAAAACCTACTCCATTAACTTACAATTGAAGAATCACGCACAGCTGCTGTGCCTGTGTCTCTATCTTGATCGTTTGAACACAGTAATAGGACCTCTGAAATGTAACTGACCACCACCGTGTTTTCTTTGTGTGGGCGAACCCACCAACTGAATCCTCGGCAGAGTGAGAATCCTGAGGTGGGGGATAGTTCTTCCTTTCTTCAATAAACCAGAAATTCTATTCTAGCATGCTGTCTATCGTGAACAGAAGTTATTTGCCTGAAGACTGTTAGTTCTTGAATATGCCACTGCAATTATACTGAGACAAATGTTAGGTTACAGAATGAAGATACATGATAAAATCTAAACTATTGGATGAGAAAACAAACCATAAGACCCAAGTACAAAAAACATTGGACCAAGGTTAAAAGCAATGGAAGGGATTCGGGTACAAAATGATGAGACGAATTCGCTACTGTAATGGGACCTTATATGGAGGAGTCAGTCTATTCAAGCTGGGAAGTATTGATTTCAAGCCCTTCCGAACTCATGGATGTACAACCTATTATATCCAAAACAGACGGTTACAATGCAGTTTGACTGTGACTTGGACATATGTTGAATTTTCTCATCACCTCTATACCCTCCGCAATAGTTGATCCGGCAGTCCCAACAAAACCAAGAGAAGCACAGCTGCAAACAGTTTCCTCTATGTATAAAAGGATATCAGGTAATACCTGAGGAGGGCATTGCTGCTTCATCCTACTCATTCTGTCAACACTCTCAGGAACAAGCCCAAGCCTCATGCCATGCCCAGACTCAATGAGTTTTTTCGCAGTTCGTATCACCAACTCGTCTTTTTCTCTCAGAACATACAACTTAACTGAATCTGAATCTCTTGCCAAATCCTCTAGGTAACTTCCATGCCAGTCGGCTTCAGGAAGATCAGTCATCACAAAAATACTAATAGGGAGAGGACCCTTCTTTAAAGAATCAACCTTATTTTTCAATGCCAAAAATGTAGCTTTCCAATGGTTCTTGAACTGTCCATCCAACAATCTTAACTGCGCACAAAGAAAAGGACCCTTTATTGTCTCAAAAGCATACTCCTTTGCTGCACTTGTTATTAGGGGGACAAATGGGAGAAATTCAATCTTTTGAATCAAAGAACTTATCCTTTGATCTCTAGGAGCTTCATCGATATCGATATATAGCTCCGACCCTTTGTATGGGGCTGTGAAAAGGCTTCCAAATGCCAGAACAGTAGCTGATTCAGCTTTGGAACCAGGTCCAAGTGTCTTATATACATCTCGACGCTTTCTAATATATGAAATTTTCTTTTTCTTCTTCAGTTGTTCATCGGGTTGGAAAGAATCTAAAACCTCATCATCATTTTGCTGATAAGTCCAAACAGTAGTTCGACAATCTTCATCTAAAGCATATATACATTTATCTACATTACCATCAAGTCCTGATAGTCGAGACCCACATTGTTTTAGGCTGTCAAGCAAAGATGACTGGTCATTTGATTCATCGAAGCAATCAAAATCAACATTCACACCACACCATAAAGATATGAAATCCCTGAAATCTATGGCTTGAATCACCGAAATGGACACCAGTGAAGAAAGATCAATGATATCAGCCATGGAGACATACCTGCAACCAGTGGGCAAAAAAAGGATAAAATTTCTGAAGACCCAAATTCAGGCACCCAATTAAATAGAAATACCATAAAAAAATCTAGTCCTGAGAAATTCATCAGTTAACTAGTGAGCAACAGAAGTTAAGGATGGACTCCATCCTTAAATATTCTAATGCTCCTCTCTATCCCTTTGAAAATCATATACATTTATTGTTTCTTCCTCCATCAAACTACATAAGCAAAGTTAGCAAAAACCGAAATCTAATTTTAAGAAATTCAACAGTTCTCCTGATATATCAATTTCCAAGAAGCAACCTGAACAAATGGAATTGGAATTTCATACGAACTTTAAATCGGATTTCTAAATCACAAGCAGGTAAGATGTTGTTTCCAGATCACGGTAACAAGGAATTGAGAAAAGCATTGTAAATTCATAGCAAACAACACCATCACCACCACTGCCATGAGTAACATCTCAACCATCGCCTCCATTTTCTGCTACAATTCGACATCACCATGATGTTACCCTCAAAATCTCATTCACCAACTTCCGTTCTTCCCGAATCCAAACCATTTCGCACGATTTTAACAATCCCACAATTCCGGCAAACAAAAGGGGAAAAAAAAGAGAGGAAATACTCACCTCCGACTCCGAAGGAGGTCGATGACGTGATTCCAAACCGAAAGCCTAATCTCTCCGGGACCCAAAACCCTAAACTTGGGGCAGCTACCGAGAGCAACCGCATGGTGATCCAGAATGGGCGGAACGACTAGGGTTCGATTGAGAATGGCGGCCATCAAAATGGCGTTCTTGAATTCGGAGACCTGGTTGCTGAAGCCGCTGTGAGGAGCGTACCAGAGGAACCTTTGTCCAGGTAGGTTTTGTGGGGTGCATTGGGAGGTTCTGGAGATGGGAAGGAGAGAATTGGGGATGTGGGAAGTGTAGGAGACGAATATGAAGATGAAGATAAAGATGAGGAGGGAGATTGAAAGGAGTGAGGTTGTGTTGTAAAACCCTTTCTTCTTCCATACTCTGTTTCTGCTCAGATTCTTCATCTCTCCCTCTAAAATGGTTGTGATACACAGATCTACGCTACTCTCTGGCACGGTGCCACCCTGCTTCCATCCTCCGACTTTGGGTTAAATTGGCCGTCCAATTTTGAGTACAGATTCAGAAGCCATACTTGCAAATCTCAAGTAAAACTATATTTTTTTAAATAACATAATTGATTCTCCAAAAAAAACTCAAGCAAGATTAAAAAAAAAATTGTTGAGAAAAATAATTTTTTTATTTTTATTTTTACGATTTAAATTATTTAATTTTAATATAAAATAATTAAATAAATAAATAAGTTTGAAATAGTATATAAGGTGGAATTCATTGCGAGAGTAAAAATCATGTTTAGAACATACATTTTCATTTCAATTGTTAGAAATGAATTAAAATATGGATTTAGAATATATGATTTCATTTCAAATTAAAAGCCGCGTTTAGAAGATGCAACTTCCCTTTAAATTAAAGAATGTTTTATAGTTTTGTTTTATTTTTTAATTTACAAATCATAAATGATTGTAAAGAATAAATATTTTACCACAAGCCAATTGTTTCAAATTTGAATTTATTATTTAAATTATTTATTTATCCTTTTTTTTTAAATATATATAAATTTTATAAAAAAAATAAAATAGTATGTTTTAAAATAATATCTTTATTCAACTAATACTAAAAAAAAAAGCTTCGACATATAGATTTTTATTATTTTAAGGCATAGATTTTTAATTCTCAAAAAGAGTTGTTTGTTTTTCAAAATAAAAATGCATGAAATCAGTTATAGGTTGTTTCCTAAATAGATTTTTTAAAACCATTTGAAAACAAAATGTTTTCAAAAAGAGTGTATTTTAATTTTCATTTCCATCATTTTTTAAAAATAATTTTTATTTATAATATTTTATTTTCAATCATCCACTATATTTATATAATTATATTTAAAACCACCCCAAAATTACAATTAAATAACCCTAAATATATTATCAGAAAACAATACACTGTTTGATTTTTAAGGATAGAAAATAATTTTTTATTTTTGGATTGTAAAACATATTTTCTGGTTATTTTAATTTTAATTTTTTTAATGGGAGAACAAAAAGGTGTTTGCAAAGTTAAGAATGAATAGGGAGGGACACCCTCTACTATTCAATTTCCTGCATGATTAGAAATTGCATTGGTAAATATATATGGATTGAAGAGAGGCAGAAAGGAAAATCCCTAAAGAGGCATAATCAAAGTTACCAATATTGAACTAATGACATTTCAAAGAGGGTCGGCACATGGGGACCATTCCAGATCATGTGCAAACCATATTGTCCTATAAACTATGATTTTGGATACTACACTGGACCAGCAGAAATGAGAAAACTGAAATTCTGTGCTGCAACTCGACTACCAATAATACACCCTTGCCCTGGGTCAGGAATCAACATAACATACTAGTGGGCAGAGTGGCAAAGGATTTAAAACAAATACACACAAAATGTTAAAAGATTTAAATGATTTCTGATAAAAGGAACTATAACCTACAAGGTAAGAACTGGATTAAGTTAATTTCTAAAATCAAACTTATTAAAGCGTGTTCCCACATAGAGAGATAAACAAATCCAAACCAGACTGCACATTATTCATCTTGTATTAACAGGAAATTTGCAGAGCTCACCAGCACTGAGCTGACCTACAATCTCCATACCAGCAGAATCTTCCCATTGGGCTGCATGGATCAGCTACTAATCAAACTGCATGGATTGGACTGCCGCTCGAGTTCATGCTTGAACTGCCAGAGGCTGGATTAGCATGGAAAGCAGATTGCCTGCTTGACCCTTCAAGTAGTTTCAGTGTGAGAGAGGAGGGACCAGCATGACCGATGGATTCTCCTAAACTCAGTTTTGACATGCCAACCAGCTCATCAACATTGATTGGACTCTTAGAATGTACAGCTGTTGGCTTAAGCACCTCATGAGTCTCCATTTTAGTTGGCTCTGAACTGTTTCCCGGCCAGAATGGAAAAGAAAATGGGAAGAATGGTGAGAAATAAGTAGGATATATTACTGGGGGACAGCCTTGTAAGCCATCCGGCTTTGGAATGGGCGGTTCTCCATCATTCGAGTTGGTAGAATCCATTGATTCACATTCTTCATCCAGAGCCGGAGGAACAGGCAATGGGTTATTGCTTAGTGTTTCAGCTTGCGAAGGGTTGGTGGAGAAGAAATCCCGTGATACCATTGGAGTGTCGACAGACTGCACAAATGGGATGAAATGCAAGACATATAATTACAAATGAGGAATACTATTTGTGCATCCCAAAGCAGAAATCCAACCACTGAGATTCTAAATAGAAATAGATGAAAAAAAAAAAAAAAGAGAACTCTAATAATCTCTTAAGACTACAAACATAGCGTATATACCAATGATGCACACTGGAGCCACAAGAGAATGCAATCTACCATTTTAACAAGTCTAACAAGCAACTATTGCTAAAAATTAGCCCAACATGACAATTGTTTAGCAAAATAAATCCAGATTATCAAATAGAGATAGATTCTTCCAACGAGGATCTGAACAAATATAAAAAGGGTTCATTCCCCTACAGTTGTTGCACATCGAGAGCATGACAATGCCATTTATTTCTTTACTGCCATCTATCCAGCAGTAATGTTATATATGCAGGTGACTTTATGCATGTTTTTTTTTTTTCTAGGCAAATAAGCAATATGTTAAACAGCCCCAAAAAAAAAAGGGGGGGAGGCACAAAGTACACAGGACGTATACAATTGTGCTACAGGGTGAATAAAAAAAAGACATGCTGTGTTCTGTTTGCTCATGCATAGAATATAGAAAGGGATACTATACTTACTTCATCAGCTACAATATCAAACAAGCTGGACCGTCTTTTTCTCCTAGACACATTGGTTTGCCTGATGAAATATTTCTGAGCATGGCTGGCAACTTGAGTAGGTGTCCTTGATATAACATAATTACGTGAAATTCCACGCCAATCCCCTTTTCCAAGCTTCTGCAGTCCAAGTAGAAACATTCTGTGTTCCTCTTCAGTCCATGGAGTGCCTGCATATCAAATTATAAGTTGGTTCACAAGACAAGAGGACATGCATAGTACAAGCAGCACATATATCAGAAATAATTGAGACCTATAAGGTGATGGCACTGTATGAATTCAGAGCTCCATCAGCCTACATACATCATATGCTCATAAAAAGAACAAACCAATAACCAAAATTATTACTGATACGGTATCCTTAATGAATCACCAGACAGAATGTAGTGGCATCTTCCAAATCGATTTTCTACTCCCTCTCTTCATAGTAGATAATAGAATCAAAATAAACACTACCTTGAAGAAAGCCAAGAGTGATTATTGGATACGGCTTGAATTGATTATTGACAGTACCAGTTATATGACATATAGAAGTTCTCTTTTAGCATTTTTTTTATATAAGTAATGATTCATTAGCAGAAAAGCAGTTGATTCGCCTCTTAGGCAGACATGTCACCAACATCCACAACAATAATTGAGTTACTGGCTATCCAAATGTTTGCTCATATTACTTAGATACAAATCAATCCAGCCCATCTTCAGGTTCAGAGCCTTTACCAGACCCTTTTCAAAATAAATCCAAATCACCTTTTTTGACAAATAAAAGACCCCTACTATCAAAATATTTTCATTGTATTGCACATCTCATATTTGAACAGATACATTTAATTTGTGCAACCATATCATTGCAACATCATGAATGAATTGCCTAAAATCCAATTATATAGAGATTTCAGAGAAGCTTCACTCACAATTTCATTTTTACCTTTTTTTCTCTAAAAAGTATTGTTTTTTTTCCTTCATTTCTTGGGGTAATCATTTGTTTGTTTTACCTTTATGCTTCTTCTGCTTTCTTAGGAGGACAAAAATAAAAATGTTATAATCTTAGACCTTTTGTTTTCCCAATAAAAAGAAGTTCCATTATTTGGAAACTAGGGAAAAAAACCACCTCTCGACTTGCCTAATATAACAATTTGGCTCAATTGAGATAAGTTTTCTAACTTTGAAAATAAAAAAAGATATACGTACACACGGGCATACACACATTTATATATAAAAAAACTGTGAAATGTTGCATCCAACTTTTCTTTTACTTTTCCTCAATTTTTCCAGCAAGCAAAGCGAAATTACTCGATTATGGAATGGCAGTAGAAGTTCACTTCCTCAAGGAAGCTAGTTAAAAGCTCTACTCTACATTCATACTGGATTAACAAGCTTTTAACTTCCTTGAAATTTCATATGCTTTCTTTATAAGTACCCACCCTCTCCCATGTAGATGTTGTCCACCCAAAGCTCAATGGGCCTTCATGACTTTAAAACATATTTACCTAGTTGAGAGAAGTTGTAACTACCACCCCCCTCCCATATACATATTGTCTGCTCCGAGCTCAATGGGCCCTCACAGTTCTTTCCAATGTGAATAATATGTTTTGTTACATATATCAAACTTCAAAAAAAAGAAAAAGAAATTGGGATCAGTTTGGTTTTTCATTTGTTTTCATAATGGTTCATCGCCCCTTATCTTTCTTTCCCAGAATACTAAATTTCAGTTCACACTTCAACAAAACTACCATGGATACAAGCAACAAAGCCCCATAATTGTAAATCAATCATCAATCAGAACCATGAGACCTCAAGTTTAACAATAAGAACCTGTAATCCTACGCTAAAATTTCCACAAATCACCATGAAAACCACAATAACTATGAAAAACAAAGCCCAGTAAAATCCCCAAAACAGCACGAATATATAATTCCAAATAGATTAAAAATCTGAAAAACAAAAATAGAAACTCATCAATCAATAAATCAAACTAAAATATAAAAAAAGGAAATATTCAAACCTTTCTTGCGCTCCCGGCTGGATGATGAACCAGGAACGAAACCCTCGGAGGCGTATCCATCGGCCGCGGCGCCGTGCTCTGGAGTCTCTCCGGGAGAGACCGAATTGTTACCGGAAACGCCGTTCTGATGATGACCAGAGCTCGTCCCGGCGTAGTGGCTGAGATTGCCCATACTAGCACTCTTACGGATCAACCCATCAGTCAATCGAACCCCGAAGATCTTGACCCCGCGGTTGGGGCATGTCCTGGAATTGTGCCCGTTGTGACTGCAATGCGAGCAGCGGCGAGTCATGGTTCCAGAAATCAAACTGAAGCAGATCGGATCGCGGATTGTGTATTGTAGATTAAAGATTGCAAGAGCTGAGATTCGGATCTCGGGAAACGGGTCTCACATGATCCGATAGAGATGACAGTGTGAGTTAGGGTAGGGCTAGGGTTTGGTGGATTTCGAGAGAATGCGTTCCTCAGAGATAGAGAGAACAATCCATAAATTAGGGTGCAGATAAAAGGGAAATGATTAGGTGATCCGAAGACAATTTAGGAAACTGGTCCAGTGAAAGACAGCCGTTCGTTTTAGTCAAACCAATTATGCCCACTGGGGACTTGTGTCCCCATGATTTCGTCGACTATTCATTTCCACGTTTAAAATAAAAAAACAAGTCAATTCCCCTAATTTTGTCATTTTTTTAGTGTCCTAATAATCTTCTTTATTATTTTTCCTTTCTTCAAAATCAAATTTTACTTGATCATCCGTGCTTTTCCAAAAACTTTACAAAATTTTGAATTATTTATAACAAAATAAATAGATTAGGAAAAAAAAAATAATATGATAGTATTAAATAAAAGGAAAGGTTTCAATTTTATCCTATCTTTTATATTTCTTAAAAGTTTTAAAATATAAAAAATGATTTAAAATCATACTTAGACTAAACATAATACATTTTTTTTTCTAAAATTAATTTTTTAATTAAACTATATACTATAAAAATATGTGACATTTTGTTGTCATTTAAGATGAAATATTGTTGTTGGGAGCACATGCCAAAGGGGGGCTTTGTACACATTATGATGTTAGTATTTGAGAAAGGAGAAGCCCATACCATGTACCGAAATGCAGAAGAGCTGGTCTCTCAATTTAATATTTGGACCCGAAGAGTGGAATCTTCCTGTGGTGGGAATGGATATTATCTCATATCCTAAAGTTTATCATATTAGATTTAGCCAGTTAAAGTAAATCGTTAATCATACATATCATGTATATTTATATAATGTTGGGTGAATCAGGTCCAATTTTAGAATATTTGGTCCATGAATTTCTTTATTTTAATGTTACAAATCATTAGAAAAATGATGGTGGTTGATTCTTGAGTCCCCCGTTCCTTTCGTGGATGGTAGCACACATGTTTTTGCAATTCTGTGTTAATTATTTTCAAATATAAAAAATATGTTGAAAATATTGACAGTAATTTTTTACTCTCTAGAATTAAAAAAAAATATGAAAATTCTATTAATTATCAATTATTTTTAAAATAAGTTTTTGAAAATGATTCTGAAAGTAAAGTATTTTTTGAAAATACATTTTAATTATTTTGACTTATTTGTTGGGTATTATTTAAAAAATGATTATATGAAAATAAAATGTTTTTAAAAATATAAAAAATAGGCTGAAGATATCTCAAAACGGACTTTTATGGTATGTAACATCAAAGAGCTTTTGAAAAGTGTTTTTGAAAACATTCTGAAATATATTATTATTTTCAAAAACTATTATTTGGGTACTAGTATATTGGACTGGAGTGAAAGCAATAAATACAAATAGGATAACGCCTCTGTACAAGGTGGGTGAGATTTGGGAAAGGAGAGAGTCCAAACCTGTCCACGTGAGCAGCCCCTTTTCAGGGGCAACCGGAAGCGGATATTCTAACATGTAATCGCACCTGCGAATCTGCGATGTCTTATCTTGCAAATTGGATTTTAATAGAAAAGCTTATCCACACATTTTATCTTTTATCCTTTCTCATCCTTCTCTGAGGTCCACCGTCCACCAAAGCTGCACAAACGTTGCCTACGATGATGATCGGGCGGTTGTGATTTATCAGGATATGATGATTAGATGAGAGGGTAGCGTGCAGGCAAAAACTTCGGCAGTGCACTTTAGCGGATCGGCACGTGACTGTCACTCGGTCTTGTACGGTCCAGATTCAATTAGAAGTTTGTGACGACGGAGAGTTGTTTGTGAATGTGACCGACCACCCACGTGTCGTCCTTGACCCTCCGACCTTGGGGTTTACTTATATTCCTACCTACAGATGAAGTTTGACCTTTACACAAGCCTTCCGTGCAGGAGTTTTCTTCTACATAAAATACTCTAATTTTTCCTAAATTCTTGTATGCAGCTCAAAACCAGTGTTAGGAAAGAATTTTGGGTGCGGATTGTGGACAAATCTGAGTATGGAAAAGGCTTGTGGCGCGTTAAAGGAGGGTTATGACACACGAGGCGTAAAGGATTGAAGGATGATGTGACTTCGTTGAGTCTCCATGTGTAGCACATTAAGCAACTGTTATGATATTGATGTAATAAAACAAAGGTGTGTTTGGATGAGTTCACATATTATTCTCTTATTCTTTTCTGGTTGATAGGACACACACCTTTTATTGTGCTTCAAATCAAATAGCACTGAAGAGTTTCTCAAAACAATTTCCTGGACCCATAACTTCATTGCAAGAATTGCAGCTTCAGATCTTCACAGGTAGCATTATGGCTTCAAGGTCACTTCAGAGGAATATGTTAGATTCAACCGGTTTTCCAGGTAAGCCCCACTGCGGATTGGGGGAAATCTGCATGGATAGCCATTAAATTTTATCTCCATTTATCAGTAAAGCTACGTGAGCCCATGAAGTGCAGAGTAGGGAACAAACTACACAGAAAAGAGAAAAACAAAATGAAAGAAAGAACGAGGCAACAAGATGGTTAAGGGATTTGGATTTTAGTAGGCCATCAATGATTCTGCTAATAAAATGATGCCAATACCACTCTTCACCCTAGTGGAAGAAAACATGGAAAACCATTGCTCGTGTTACGAGTTGAAAAAACTTGTAAGTAGCCATGAGTACTGAAGGAATGATGGTATATTTAGAGATAAACAGAAAGATAGAACTACATCAAAATTAATAGTTTGACAAGGGTTTACATGCCTAAGTACACTCTTTCTTACCCCCCCCCCCCCCCCCCCCCTCCACAAGACATTATGTTGTTAAAAGTTCAAAACATATCATCAAAAGGACCAGTATACCAAAACTTACAACCTTTTCTCGAAGAGTTGCTAGAAAGAATGCCCTTAAATCAAAATGCTTAATCTCAGTCAGAACCTAATTGCAATACATGTTAATTTTTGACACATGGAGTGGGCATGAATTCAATTTGATGGGCCAACTTATGTCATATAGAAAGCAAAAAAATCAACTCAAAAAAAGCCAGATTGAAACATCTAACGTAACAACAGAGATAAAACAAGGGCGTAGCTGGAACAGGTTCATTTGTACCTTGGAGGGGATGAATCACTGCAGCAACTTTTCAAGCACTCTACTAAACAGTTTTCATTGGGGTCCAAGAAGAAAGCCAACTGCAATATGCAAATCCAAATCTGTCAGAGTAACACAGAACTCACTTGATAAAAAAGAGCTCAAAGGAAAGGAAAGGACATGTGTTTACATCAGTTGGAAATGAGAACACTCCCATTGTATTCTTTCATAGCACTTGAAACAAGCTCAATCATTTGTCAACATATTTGAAATGAGTTTCTGTTAACATTATAATGCATGTTGTCATCATTTCAGGCAACAGGTACATTTTTAATACCGGCCAGAGTCTAAAGAAAAATCCTGACCTTCAAATGTTCAGGAAGAATTCAATAACTAAATCTTTTCATTTAAAAAATTCAATTTTTTTAGAGGCTTCTCAAATATATGATATGTACCATAATCCAATTTCTAGACTTTTCTGGTGCACACGGTTTCTAAGAAAAAAAATATTCAAGTTAAAAGCAGTTAACACCGTTCACACAACAGTTTACGTCTAAGAGCTAGGACAGGTCCAACAAGTCCAGACCATTTATACAAAAATGCTCGAGCTCCAAGCAGTTTGAGCAGACACTTTTTACTATAGGATGATAGGCTTCCATACAAAAATTTACATCTAAGAGTTATGACAAGTCACAATGCCCAACAAGTTCAGCTCATAGATGGCACCAACCATCCACCTAAATTTTTGCTTAGCCAAACAACAACAACAATAATATTTTACAAAAGCAATTCAAGTTCCAATTAGTTTGAGCAGAGAGCTCTCATTATGGACTCATAACCTTTCAGACCACTTCCCAGACCTAAGCCATCCTATCATACCCTAGACTTTGCAACTTCACTCAGCGTACCCATATTGCACAAAACTGACACGGGTGTAGGATCCCTTATCGTTTAGTCCTACTTCGCTTTGGATATGATTATTTAATTTTGATTGATACATATTTTTAAAAAAAAATTCAACTTCCTTAGCAGTTTATTTCATTGAGAAAAAAAAAGAAGAGAACTTAAAAATATTTAGGGATAAAGTTAAAAAATAAAAGAGGGATTGTGAAAGGCTATTAAGAATGGATGGGAGGAGTTTATTAGAAGGGTCAGGTTTAGGGTGAGAAATGGTAGGAGGGTGAGATTTTGGAATGACAAGTAGTGTGGCAATGATTCATTGCAAGAGGCATTTCCTGGGCTGTTCTCCATAGTCGCTGCTAAAGATACCCAAGTAGACCAATTGTGGGAACAAAATTGTCAGGAGAAGTGGAGGCTTTTTTTAGGGGGTTGTAAGGACAAATAATTAGAAAGGATGTAGAGGACATCATGGTTTGTTGGGAATCAAAGAGCAGTATCTTTATAATTAAATCCCTATACTCCTCCTTATCAAATTGTAGTATGGAGCGGTTTCTAATAGGCATCCCTTGGGTCCCAATGAAGATTAGGTTCTTTGCCTAGGAAGCTTTATGGGGAAGAATTCTAACTCTAGATCATCTCAAGAGGAGGGGTTGGAGCTTGCCGAGGAGATGCTATTTGTGTAAAGGAGAGGAGGAAATGGTGAATCATATCGTCCTTCATTGCTTCAAAGCAATCATGCTATGGTAAGTAGTTTTTGTTCTGTTTAGAGCTTAGTGGGTGATGCCCTCCTCGGTTAAAGATGCCCATCTTAGTTGGCATAGATCTTTTGTAAGAAGAGAAAGAAAGAGTGGAGAACAACTCCTTTGCGTTCATTTTAAACTTTATGGAAGGAGAGAAATAGGAGAGCTTTTGAAAACACCGAGAAGGCAGAGCAAGCAATTTAACGATCTTTTATGTACATGTTGCTGGGTTGTGTTAAGGTGCACATAGAAGATAGATCCTTTATCTTCGTTTGATTTTATTGTTTATCTAAGCTGTAAGGCAAGGGTGTTGTTTTTTGTGTTTCTCTAAGTTTTTTTTGGCCTTTGGCACATTGTATACACTATGCATATTTTTGTGCTAGGCACTTTTAATACATTTGTGATTACCTATCAAATACATACATACATATATATATATGGGAGATTCTTGTAAAAATTATCTTTACTTTGAATTGATTTCTAATTGATTTTTCCTTTCCTTTTCCCTTTTATTATGTCATATCCCCATATCCATATCTAAATTTTTTATCCTTTTTAGTTGGTTCCTCGTATCCTAAATTTTGGAGTTCAAAGAATCTTATCCTAGCCATGTACCTGCACCTGAAATCTACACCTGAGTCCAAGCAACATAGCTAAGTAATAGGACAGATCCCACAAGTTCTGGATTAGATGGTGCCAAGCCATCAACTCTCCAACTTTTTCTCAATGAAACACAAAATAATATACAAAAGAATTTTAAGTTCCAAGCAATTTGAGCACAGAGTTTTCATTATAGACTGGTAACCTTTCAGACAACAGTCAACACCAGAGAGCTAGGACATGACCAACAAGTTTGGCTTGATTAGGTGGCACCAACCATCAACTATAGAAACACTTTTTCAGCCAAACAACAATAACTTACCCATCCAAAATTTACATTATTAGATGAATTTTATTTTCTGTAATCGCTTTATCAGAATGATCAACCCGTCGTTATAATCCAGTTAGGTGAGCATATTTTTTCAGGACCTGAACAACTAGATAAGAAATAAACATATTGCCTGAACTCAATATAAGACCTCAAATATAAGTTCCTATACAACAGTCCAATCACAAACATGAATCCCATGAGCCTTTTAAACTAACATATTAAACTGTCAAAGACATAATGGCACAAACAGGACAAGAAAAGTAAACTGGGAAGCAAATCAATCATTACAGAATATCGCTCTTGTCCTGTTGGCATCACTCTGTGCACGGTTGACCTACAAATGAATGACAAGAGAAAGAAGAAGTCACTCAATGTCAGCATTAATTAAGAAAAATTAATCTTAAAGAAAGATTCTCCCTAAAAATAAAAAAATAAAAAATAAATGAAAAGCTTCAGAGTGAATAGAAAATAGATTACCTGAACAAACAATTAGTCCACCTTTCCATCATGTCCCCAATGTTAACAATGAAGGCCCTGCATATTCATGTTTTTCCATAATAAGCTTCAAAGCTCTAAGTTAATAATACATCTAAGCTGAGGTAACAAAATAAGACTTTGTTCAACCATACTGCAGTAAAGTGGTATTATCTCTGTCAAAAGCCAAAAAGAAACTCCTAAGCTGAACCTTTCTGCCACAGTTAATATGCATGTCAAACATAACACTGGTGCCCACAACTATAATTTTTGTGTCAGATCTTTTAGAGGCTGTAAGGTCATAAGTGCACGTGTTATCCAGAGTAAGATGTTCCAGCTTAATTGTCACCCCATATAAGAACTTCAACAAATTCCAGAAACAGAAATCTGAATTTTTTTTCTACATAATACATGTGTTTTTAATAGGTTAATTTCTGTCTCATTGATCTTCTTCATCTCTTTGAAGACAACAGACATCTTTTCAATAATTCTTTGTAGCTGCAGTGATATTGATATTGGTATGGTATCTCGTTATTGAGTCTTAACTCTTGAGTAACAATATTGGTTTCTAGTTTTTTGGATTGGTTTAGTTTCATTGGAGGTAATATGCATTTTCTAGATGTAATCATACTCAAATAGTAACATGGGGCTCCACTTTAACAAGTAATAATTTATTTTGAACAGGAAGACAGTCATGGACATATACATTATGTCTAACCAAGATTCTGATAAAGAATGCTAAAAATAATGAATAACAGTTCATGTGAATTTTGCTCTTCTGACATCCATGGACATAGTAATGAAAATTCCTAGTCTTTTAAATTAGTTTTAGAAAGAATTGTTGTGCAACAAAGTTATTGATAATATATCGGAAGTCAAGATCCTGATCTTATTTTAAAACCATAATTGTGTCCTACAAACAATAAAGCTTTCCAGACCATTCACAAGCCATAACTCACACTCCGGATCTACTCTAGGAAACTTCATTGCTAACATCATTAACACAATCACATGGCTTCGAATCACCTAGCTCTATTTGACAGTGTAGAAGAATGTCCATCATGGTGTGAAAATTAATCAGATCAACTTTTGCCTCTCGAGGCTATCAAAGAAAATTTATATATTATCCAGTAATATTTGCATTTACATGAAGTTTGAAACAATGTACTTACCCATCAATATGAGGGACATCCTCCCAGATCCGCGGTTGCTTAAATTTTTCCCTGCAGACCTGTCAAGACTAAAAAGTAAGCTAAATTTTGGTTGCAAAATTAGAAATTAATGAAACTAAAGCTGAGGATCTTGATTCATTAACATCAAACATGCCTGAAGTCCAGGAACACCATTGGTTGCTAGAAGAGTGACCATTCCATAATCTGAATGGGCTGACGCACCATATGTTTCTTCATCACCAAACTCCAATT
This sequence comes from Vitis riparia, assembly GCF_004353265.1. NCBI lineage: Eukaryota > Viridiplantae > Streptophyta > Magnoliopsida > Vitales > Vitaceae > Vitis > Vitis riparia. Next base: position 9,440,625 of record NC_048431.1, on the reverse strand, counting down.
CACCTAAAATAAAATAAAAACAGGACAGAAGCCATTTTCTTTCACTTTGGAGGATTATGTAAGTTTTTTTTTTTTTTTTGATAAATGAGCACAAAATATATTAAAGGGCGAAAAGCCACAAAGCATACAGGTAGTATGCATAGCAGCCTAAAAACAAAAAACACATGAACAATCAACCTCACCAGCCCTTAAGGAGCCGCTAGCCACTCCAAAAAGCCTAAAAGCGAAAAAGACTCCTCTCCCATATACACCCTAGCCCAACTCCACAAATTGCATACAAAAGAATTTTTGAGTTTTTGTATAGCTAAAAAGTCCCCCCTAAAAGCTAATCTATTTCTTTCCTTCCATACCGTTCAAAAAATACACAACGGGATGGAGTTCCAAATATTTTTCCTCTTTTTCCCCACAAAAGGGTCCCTCCAACTAAATAACACCTCTTTGACCGTCTCTGGGAACACCCACTGAGCCCCAAAAAAGGCAAGGACGATCTCTCAGAGGACCTTGACCACTATACAGTGTAAAAGAATATGATTTACATTTTCCTCTTCACAGCCACACAAAAAGCAACGATTAGGGAAGTGCCACCCCCGTTTTTAGAGCCTATCCAAAGTAAGGATCTTCTCCCAGGTGGCCTCCCAAACAAAAAAAGCAACTTTGGTTGGAACCTTATCCACCCAAATGCTCTTTTTCAGGAAGGCGATGGTATTAGGAGTAGCCAACAAATTATAAGCATTCCTAATCCGAAAAGTACCATGACCCCCTCCTTTCCATAACACTGAGTTCTCTTCTGAAGAAATCCTAAAGTCCCTCAGCATATGAAACAACTCTCCTATCAAATCCAACTCCCAGTCCTTAGAATCTCTAGAAAATCTAAGATTCCAACCTCTTTGACCAAGGCTTGAGTCCCACACTTCATTGACCGTTGCGTTCCTATGGACCGCCAAGGCAAATAACTGGGGAAAATTTTGGGACAGCGCCGCGTTGCCACACCAATGATCAGTCCAGAACTTGACCTTATTCCCCTCACCCACCTTGAACCCTATGTTATCCCAACACCAGTTTGCCTCCTTCAAAATCTCCTTCCAAACCCCCACTCCAAACGTTCCGCGAGCTTCATTAGTCCACCATCCAAATCCCTCTTAGCCATACTTCACCCCGATCACCTTCTTCCAAAGGATTTCCTTTTCAAAGGCAAATCTCCAAATCCATTTACCCAACAAGGCCTTGTTCAGTAGATCAATCTTCCGAATGCCTAGACCCCCCTTCTCCTTTTGAGTGCACACCACCTCCCAATTGATTAAGTGGATTTTCCTTTCCAAGCTTCCCTCTCTCCAAAGAAAGTCTCTTTGTAATTTTTCAAGTCTTTTTGCTACTAACTTGGGCATTCGAAAGAGGGACAATTGGTAGATAGGTATGTTGGCCAATGTACTTTTAATGAGGGTAATTCTCCCGCCCTTAGACATATATTGTCTTTTCCAAAGGGCTAATCTTCTCCTCATTCTTTCTTCCACCCCATCCCACATTGACAAAGCCTTGTGGTGGGCTCCAAGGGGCAGCCCCAGATAGACAGTAGGAAGAGACCCCACTCTACACCCTAACTCCACTGCCATTTCCTCAATATCTTCAACCTCCCCAACAGGAATTAATTCGCTTTTAGCTAGATTTATTCTTAGACCAGAAGTCGCCTCGAACCAAGCCAAAATCCAACTTAGAGAGGTTAGATGCTCTTTCCTTGCTTCGCAGAAAATGATTGTGTCATTAGCAAAGAGCAAATGGGACACATTCATCTCCATTCCCCCTCTCCCTCGAAGTCTACAGCCTAAAATGAATCCTCCGTCAACAACCCTTCTTATAAGTGCACTTAGCACTTCCATACCCAAGACAAAAAGATAAGGAGAAAGGGGATCTCCTTGACGCAGCCTCTTGGAATTGGAAAAAAAGCATGTTGGCACCCTGTTGACCAAAACAAAAAATTTTGCAGTTGAAATGCACCACCAAATCTATGCCATCCATCGAGATCCAAAGCCCATCTTGTGCAAGACCTTCATGAGGAAATTCCAATTAATGCTATCATAGGCTTTTTCAATATTCAGTTTGCAAATCAACCCTTTCTCTTTACGTTTATGCCAAAAATCAATCACCTCATTAGCTATGAGCGAGACATCCAAAATCTGTCTGCCCCTCACAAAAGCATTTTGATCCACAGAGACCACCTTACCTAAGACCTTCTTCAGCCTATTGGCCAACACCTTGGCCAAAAGCTTGTACGACCCCTAAAAGACTGATAGGCCGGAAATCCCCAAGGTCCTCAGCCCCACCTTTCTTTGGAATGAGGACCAAGAAGGTAGTATTGAGACTTTTGGCAAAAGATTTCTTATCAAAAAACTCCTTAAACAGATCCACAATCTCCTCCTTCACAAAGTCCCAGCAAAATTGCCAAAAGGCCACTGTGAACCCATTCGGGCCTGGAGCCTTATCTCCATTCATTTCCACCAGTGCAGAGTGGATTTCTTCCTCAGTGAAGGGCAGCTCCAAGACTTCAGCTTCATTGAGGTTTAGACGTTGAAGGTGCAACCCCTCAATATCAGCTCTCCAGCCTGGCTCTTCTGAGAGCAGTTGCTGAAAAGCATTCACAATCCCCTCACTCATCTCCTACTCCTCAGCCAACCACACCCAATTGATCTTAATTCTATCCACGGAGTTGTTTCTTCGGTGGGCAATGGTCATCCGGTGAAAGAAGCTTGTGTTCTTATCCCCTTCCTTAAGCCACAGCTCCCTTGACAATTGTCTCCAATGGGTTTCTTCCAATAACACCCACTTTTTGAAGGTTTCCTTAGCTTCTTTTTTCAGCTCCGTTTCTCCTTCTGACAGACTCCTTTCACTTTCCACCCCATCCCAGAATTCGACTTGCTGGAGGGCTAAGTTTTTATTAACTTCCAGCCTTCCAAACACGTCCATGTTCCAACCTTTGATTTTTTCCTTCATCACCTACAGCTTAGTGGCCAATCTAAAACTGGCCCTCCCTCTCCCCCCCGACCCCTGCCACCAACTCCGAAGAAGATCCTTAAACCCATCAACTTTAAGCCACATGTTTTCAAACCTGAACGGGGAGGGGCCCCGTCTTAACCCACCACCCTTCAGCAAGATGGGAAAGTGATCTTATGTAAGTTATAAAAGAAGTATCAATCTTCCTGTCATGATGAATGGTGGTGTGAGTTTTCGCAACAAACCATAGATCTAGTTTCATTAAATACATAGAGTCATAAACAGAAATGTAATTGCTGTAACAGTTCTGACCTACACAACTGCAGGACTTTGCTCTTTCTATGTATTTTCAGTTTTGCATCTAGTTACTAAACTGGCTCTGTCAAAATTCATATGGAGCCAGAGAGACAGAGAAGGAGAGAGCGAAGAAGAAGAAGAAGAAGATATGAGCTCCATTCTACAACATGATGCATCCTATAGTTTAACCTTCTCTCCATGTATAGAAACCTAGGGACTCCAAGAATCCATGAAAAATGAAACTACTGCAATTAAAATATTATAACTAAGCAGGTACAGAAGAGCCAGAGTGCCATATACCGGGATAGTGTAATAGGCGAAGAAATGGCATAGGATCATCTAAGGCCCCCACTTTCTCAAAGAAGTCTGTATCCAAGTCCAATGCCTGGGCTATCAAAGAGATCAGCTTTTTTCCAACAGACCTGAGGCAGAAATACAACACCATCTAGAAGTCAAAAACTCAAATTGTCATAATCTAAGGATTCACATAAAAAAAGGGCCACAAAAATCACACTCTACTGCCAGCTAACTGTGTTTGCCCATATTTCCCATCCTTAAGGAGTGGCACCTTATACACATTGTTTACAATATTATCAAGACATATGAAACCACTTTTTGCTTCCAAACTGCAAATCAGTCGTTACAAGGAAGAAAAAGGGAAATATTGGGACAAGCACTATATATCTACTAATTAAAGGAACTAGATTATCAGTAATAAGCTTTTGAAAATGGTACAAAGAAATTTATTGGCACTTGAAGCAAAATTGATAAAGCAAAGTGACAAGCCTCTGAGAAACTAGAATAGCCACTGATAAATACTGATTCTCAGTTGTTAAAAACAATGCCAACTAGAAATAAGCACTAAGGAGACATTAAACTTACAGTAATTTTTTATGGTAAGATTCCATTGTAGGTCTCCAAGATGGTAGAATTTCTGAAATTTCCTAGCCAGAATAACATCAAAAATAATGTTCAGTCAAATGTTCATCTCAAGAAAGCAAGTTCATGATTAGTAAAAAGAATACTTGGAGGTTGATCAATAAAACCAAAAGAAAAATAAGAGAAGATTACAATTCAGAGATTGTTCTCTAACAACCATGTTTAATATCAGAAAAGTATTGAACAAAATCTTGACAACAGTGGATGTATTTGGTAAAAAAAAAATCAATATATACAGTACCTTCTGAAGGCCATCTATTCAGATTGCTTCGACCTGCTTCCAGAGAACCAATATAGAAAGACTCTTTGGAGTCACCTGTTTTCAGATCAGCAGAAAGGGATTAAGACCGACCTCTCCATCCCTCTTCTAGATAATACACACAGATAACCAATGGCCTAAAGAAAGCAAAGCTTCTTTCATCTGCCATTAAGCATTTAATTGACAGGTTGCAATGGGGCAATCAAGGTCAAATAAACAAATAAAACATAAATAATCAAATAAAGATTAAGAGGTTGTTTGGTAAAATTTTATACTTATTACTTAATGACTTAAGTTGACTTTAAGTTAAATTATTCTTAAGTTGTTGACTTAAGACTTTTATTTAATTTTTACTTTAAATATTAAGGTTGCTTGGTAAAGTTAAAATAAAATTTATTCTAAATCATCAAAGTGACATATTTACCCTCATAAATTTTAACTAATATTCACTTTCATTAATCTTAAGCAATAAGTTTGTTTGTTAACATCTATAGTTAAAGCATTGTAGATATATAACATAACCACAATATATTTACTATAAAAAATGAGTTCTAGTTGAGGAGACATGGTTGTAAAATATTAGTCTCACTAGATGTGGGGAAATGAGGCAAAAAATTTGAGATTAAGAATAAGTTTAATAATTTTGACTTAATAATTAAATTTATTTTTAACTTTAAATTGTGATATTAAATTATTTTACCAAATATTTTTAATCCACTTAATGACTTAAATTAGGTTACTAAGTTATAGTAAGTCATTAAATTGATTTACCAAACAACCTCTAAGTTGCACTCATTTCCAATACGCAGAATTACATATTTACCCAATCTCATGGATATAAATTGTATTATGGTAAAAGAAGAAATGGCTATTTAAGTATAAATGGGTCCTGCAAATAATTGTTCAGTTACACTCCATGTGTATGGTCATGGATGCACCTGCAAGTACAGGGCTGCCTAGCCAACTAATAGTAGAATTTGCAATGAATTGGACAATCATAAACAACCAACTTACACCTTATCCAAAACCTGACTGACAAAGCAATACAGAATCCAACAAACATGTACCACTTAGGCAACATAACAAAAACCATGATCAAAACAGGAGTTTAAACAACCTCTCTCTTGCTGTCTTATATATAACATATTAGATCCATAGAGTTACATTATAGGTACAAGGCAAAAGGCAATGCTACATTATTCACAATGCCATGTGTTAAGACAAGCATTTTCCATTGTAAAATTACAAACCTCTGGAAGATGAAGAATAATCGAGATTCTCAGCATACATAGGCGTGTAACCTCTGTGATGCTTAGTAGCCAGTTTCATCTTCTCTTCTAGAGGGAGGGAGAAGAATTTTTGGCTCTCATCAAACACTCTCAAAAGCAATTCTTCCTCCACCCCATGATTAACAAGGTAAAAGAAACCGCATTCTATGCATGCCTACAAGTATAACACCCACTTTCAGATTTTTAAATATGGCCTTATGCTAAAAGACAAGCATAATTACTCTAGCTCCTACAGGAGTTCTTTTGTAAAAGTAGAAACTGTCTACGAAAATGAAAAAATATTGTAATTTGGAACCCTTGTAAAATTTCTAGCATCTTGATTCCGCCCATAAAAGAGATTCTAAAATCCCAAAGGGTAATGCAATACATGACCTTCTTGATATAAATCACCCTAATTTAATAAAAAATTTACAAATCATGCTACTGAATCTTTCAAGAAAAACGTAGTCAGGGAATTGATTTTTAAACATCCTAGAGTTTAGAAAACTGATGTACGATAACTCGAGTAACATTTGGCCTTTAAATATTTTCTCCAGGCCCAAACTGTAGTGGATGAAGTGCCCCTCAAAGGAAACGACAAAGGTGGCCCAAAAGTGCTTCCCCAAAAACAGAGAATCATTTTGTTTCTGGAAATGCCCTCTCCAGAGTAGGGCATGCATGTGTTTTTCTCATATATCTACTTGGACAAGCAAAAACGAAAACCTCTGATCAATTTGTAATTCAGAATTTGTTTGGGAAATTAGAAATTGAAGTCACACTGAATTCATTTTTCATTTCCGCGTTATTCTGTTTCTACTAGCCAAACAGGGTACTTAGGGTTTGAGGAAATACTGAATCCACGAAAATAGAAAACTGAAGAGGAATGGAGTGAAAGTGAAAGTGAAAGGAGAAAAGAAGGGGAGAGGGACAAGGAAGAGACCTGGCGTATGGATTTGGCGGTGGAGATGGAATCCGAAGATGACAAGTCTATGATAGCCAGTTTCAGTGTCTCCGCCATTTTTCTCTCTGCAACTCCTCGTCAAAGCTTTTTCTTTGTCGGGTTGTGCAGCCACCAATTTTTTTAAGGGGTAATTGATTAAAAGGGATCACATCTTCCCATTTTGAAAAACTTAACCCATCACTTTTTTTTTAACCTAAAAAATATCTATTTTTAATAAAAATATTCTTATCTTTTCCTTAAAAAAATAATCATTTCTTTTAAAACACATATATAAATAATAAAAATATTTATACAAAATATAGCTAATTCTTCAAGTTAAAAAATAAAGAAAATTAGTTTTATAAATTTGGAATATTTTCATCCTTTTTAATTAATTAATTTAAAAAATAAAATAAAATATACATTTAAAATATCCAAAATACCCTCTTCTTCTCACTCACTCCTCCAAATCTCTTAACCTTTTTCTTCTTCATCTTCTCTTTTTTTTCTTTTCTTTTTTTCCCGTCCTTTCCTTCATTTGCTTCCTAGCTTCCCTTTTTTTCATTTTTAAATATCGAAAACAAGTGACGATTAGGCTATTGATGGTAGGATGGTTAGGCCGCCAATAGTAATCAAAGCAAAGCTTAATCAAGTAGTAATCGTGGATCACTGTTGTGAGGCTTGGTTCTGTTGTCGATCACCATCAACAACCTATGGTAATCAATAGCAATGCCCGACCATATAGTAATTGTCAATCACTATTGTGAGGGGTTTAGGTTTAATTTTCAATCACCTTCAATAAATATATATAGATTTATTTCCAATTTCACAGATTTTCTTTTTCAACTTCTATTTAATTTTTTTTTCATTTTTTGTGACATTCAACCACCAACATTCCATCCTTTTTCAAGTTCCCAAAAACAAAAAGAAATTACAAATGAAAATGCAGAGTTCAAGAGTCCATACAAAGAAGAAATAGAAGACCTAGTCCAAAAGTGAGTAACAAGACTTTACGGTTCTTGGGAATCTGGGAAAAAGGGTGCGCTCCATTCTCTCCTTTTTTTTTTCTTTTTTTTTTTTTGTCTTTTGCCTTCCTTTCTTTAACATCGCATATGACTCGCAAAATGAGCGGCTTAAGCAGAAATGTTTTAAAAAGCGAAAAAGCAAAGCCTCTGACTTTCAATTAATTCCATGAAGATACAAAAATGCGGCCAAAACCCATGAAAACTGTGTTCCCCAAAATAATTAACTTAGTAAAGGGGAAATAGCTAATCAAATCTAGCAGTTCCTTGAAAATAAAGACTCAGCTGCATGCGGCTACAACTATAAACCAGTATAAGAAATAGCAGCATGCTGCTCTTCCGTTCCATGTAATTTGAGAAGCGTAGCTCTTGCCTAAAAAGTTAACCGGTTTCCTTCTCTTCTACAAGTTGTTGCAGTTTTCCTCTTTCACATCCATGGAAACGAGCAACCATCTTCATCTTCTGGAAAACCTGATTCTTCTAATTCCCCTCGCCGGAGTAGTATAAGAACCTACACCTATAACTCTCTCTGGACTCTGCTTCTCTTCACCCTCACTCATTTCATCAGATCTCCACCTAGGGCCACCATTGGCGTTCATTTCATCAACAGCTGAACCGTTGTCTTGATAGCTAAGAATCAACGGAAATCAAAAAATGGAAAACAAAGGTAAAATAACTTTACATTAGTAACAATAATTTAATGCATCAGCAATTAACTGCAGAAAAATTCTTAGCATCAGCTATTACCTCCAAGACACTTCCATTGCATTACTAGAGGGAACCACGCTCCAAGGTCTATCTGGTCCGTCTGACAAGACACGCTTACCAGATATATTTGGGTTCAGGTCTTGAGCAGCATCTTTAAACAAGCCATGCTCACTGCCTGGTGTAGTTGCTGGATTAGCCGTAATTCTGCGGGATGGAGGACTGGTACTTTTGAATTCGTTTGTGAACCCATCTTGTTCTGCTTCTGGTGATACTTTATCAAATTGATTGCCTTGGAAGTTGCTCTTTTGAAGCACTCTTGACGAACTTCGGTTGATTTCTTTTAATGAAGCATTCATAGGACTAAAACGACGAAGACTTTGAGGAGTTGAGATGTCATCAAATTTGAAATTTGTGCTGATTCCAGTTTGAGGCTTCTGTCCTCTTTCTATATTGGTAAAGGAACTCCCATGAAAAATGGATGGAGAGTTGTAGTTACCAAGTCCGAAGCGGGAATTGTTGACAGCTCCACCCAGTTTTGATGGAGTTTCAAAAACTGATGGTTTTGAGGGTGATACCATATGATCCATTCGAGGAGCAAGAGAAGAAATAGTGGAAGTTGGAAGCAACAAAAGTGATGAATTAGGTTCTGGTATCTTGGGAATATCAGATGTTTGGATTTGAAATTCATTATCAGAAGCAGCAGAAATATCAGGCAACTTTCCAGTTTTAACTTGCTGCCGTTGCCCCTCTGGCAGCAACTCCATGCTTTTATCCTGTGTAAAGCATGTAGAAATGAATTTTAATTGAATTTGTTTTCCTAAATGATATTTAGCTTCACCATTATATAAGAAACTATATCTTCAGCAACAGTAAAACTAGACCAGACAAGACTAAATAAATTTTGCCACGTGTTTCAGTTTTAAAAACTTGCCACTTTCAACCATTATTTTTGCATGCTGTAATGCAACTAAGAACAATGCAAAGCAAAGCCCAAATATGTTATAGTTTATCATTAGTAAGTTAATGCAAGTCAACCCCTCACCAAATTTTGAGTTCTTTGAATATAAATGGCCTCCTAATATCTTCATAACAGATCAGAGAATCAAAAAGAGGGTATCCTAAACAATTGCAATAATTGGGTTCATTAATTACTAGTGCAGTAGATGCTATCACATATAATCATATTAAACTTAGTGAAATGAAAACTCCCAGGGTGCAGAAAATGCCTTTCCACAAGCCATTGGAGGTAAGTTGGTCACATGCCTGAACAGAATAGAATGAAATCAAAGGCATCACAGGCTTAGAAACAACTCACAACCAATCCCGATCTCCAGTGACTTGTTGATTTCATTCTGGTTAAGACCTCTTCCTGGGCAGAACTTTTTGAAATGAAGTCCTGCTCCACACTCTGAAGTTTACGATCGACTTGGTATGCTTCAGTATACCGGTACCGCTGACACAATGAAGAAAAACAAGCTTTTAAGTTCTCCAACAAGTTCAACACATTTTCTTAACAAAAACAAATTATAGATAATTAATTAAACATACTGTCTCCCATTGTGTGTGGAAGCTAAACATGTGCAACTCCTGAGGCTGGAACTGATATAAAATTTAAGAAGGGGCATAAATTGGGTCATGTACTTCTACCTCCTTACCGGCATTGTAATGGAACCACAGTACTTGTTATTTCAGCATTTATGGGATTGACATGGACCCCTAACAAATGCCAAAATCACACAAATAACAGTACAATACATGAGTAGTGATTAAGTTGTTTTCCCTCTGAAATTAGGGATGGAAGTACCCAAGTATGTGACAGCAATACAATTATTCATATTAACATTCAGAACCAAAATCCAGCCAAGATACTGCAGTATTATTACTTGGACCATATCCTTGATTTATTTACATATCAAACAAACAAAAATCTGCAAGTTGCAAATTCTGCAATTGTGGCTTCTACGGCGTTTCTTATAATTGAACTGAGGAAAGAACCGATGAATGAAGATGCAAGGTAGTGTACGAATATAATTCCGTGTTAGCTGAGGAGGACCATTTGATAAAAAACCATTTGAATCAAGTTTTGCGGTGATTCAAATGGTTCTCCTCAGCTAACACCAAATTTACTCAATTCAGTTTACTTTTCCTTGATTCAAGAGGGGCTCTAAATTTTGAGGAAACTGTTGGAACAAAAAGTCAATGCTTAACAGAAACACAACATTTTCATAGATTGGTTGATGTTTATAACAGGAGAATCATATTAGCAAGTTTAAGGTGGATAGATTGTGGCGTCTGGCAGAGCATGAGTTAATTTCAAAGGGGCAGCCTTTGTTCCATTTCTTGTATTAAGAGGTTAGGAGACCTGGTCAAAGGAGCGCCCTTTTAGATAGATCAAAGACCAGAATCATTCAGCCACTGAACGGCAGTTCTAGGCAGGATGAGTTCCGCCTGCCTTATCACTCTTGGAGGGATAAAACTCCAAGGGCAGATGGCTTTCCATGGCCTTTTGGCAGCATGAATGATGGATTTTATTGAGGAGTTGCATTCTTCCAGGTCCTTTATGAGAAATCTTAATGCTACCTTCTTACTTTTGTTTTCAGAGAAAGTGATGCTGTTGGCAGGGGTTCTTAGTAAGCTGATGGTCAAAATTCTTGCTATTAGGATTAAGAAAGTGGTTATAAAGTGTTGTTTTGCAAAATGCATCTGTGGAAGGGAGACAAATTGTTGACATTGTCCTTATTGAAGGAAAAAAAGGGAAGGAAAAGGATCTGGTGAATTTTATTGGGGATGCAGATGAGAGGTGAATTTTACAAGGAGTTGCATTACTCTGGGTCTGTTTTGAGATATTTTAATGCCACCTTCTTTGCTTTGGTTTTAGAAAAGTGAAGATGATGATGTAAAGAATTAGGTCAATCAGTTAGGCAGGGGTTCTTTGTGAGTTTATGGCTAAAATTCTTGCTAGTAGGTTTAAGAAAGTAGTGGGAAGGTCCTGTGTTGCAAACATTTGTGGAGGGAATACAAATTATTGACAATGTTCTTAGTGCAAACTGCAAAAACAGAGAAAAAAAAAAGTATTGACTCTAAATTAAGAGAGAGGGTGGGCCTAGTATGCAAGTTCAATCCTAGATAAGTGGTGTGGAGATGAACTTTTGTGTGTATCTTTCCCTTCTTTATATGCCATAGCTGTATCAAAAGATGAGTAGGTGGCAGATTTATGGGATCATTCAAATGAAAGGGGGTATTGAAATCTTTGCTTCTCTAGACAATTGAATGATTGGGAGGTGGAAAATGTGGAGTGATTCTTCTCAAGAAGGCGATGAATAGGGAAGGTGAGGATAGGGTGACTTGGATGAAGTTGAAGAGTGGAAGTTTTTCTGTCAAAGCTCTTTACTCTGTCTCTGTCTCTCTTCCAGAGCCAGGGAAATTGATTCATTTCCCACGATGTCATTTGAAATCCTTGGGTTTTGTCTAAAGTTAGTTTCTTTTCTTGGGAGACGACTTAAGAAAAGTATTGACTTTGAATCAACTTCAAAGGAGAGGTTGGTGATAGTGGTTGTTAGCAAACATATGTTTTCTTTTGTCAAAAGAAGGAAGAATTCATTGACACTATGTCAAGATAAGGGTTTTATGGTAGCTACTATTATCTGTATTTGGCATAACTCGGGTAATATCTTCCTTGGTTAGGCAAAGTCTCTTAAGATGACATGGCTCCTTTATGAGGAAAAAACAAAAAAAGGTGTGGCAAGCAGCTCCTTTGTGCATTTCTTTGGATAATTTGGAAGGAAATGAATAGAAGATTTTTTGAAAATGTGGAGCATTCCGATTAAAGACTGAAAAGCATTTTTCTTAGTAATCTGTTGTCGTGGGCTAACTTGTGCATAAATGAAGGTCCAATGTCCTTAATTGATTTTGATTGGTTAGGTTCTAACTTCTTACTAAGGGAGGGAGTAGTTTTTTGTAGTCTCTCTTGTTTTTTGTTATGCTTTTTGGAGACCATTGAATACGTGCTATATACTTTGGTTCGCTCTTTTTGACATTTTTTTCCATGTTATATTCACTTATTTATCTACCTAAAAAAAGGCATGTCATCATGTTAATTGGAAATCATTTGTTGTTTTCTTTCTATAGGATGGTTTTTGGGCATATGTGCTTTAAGTAGATGGGTTTTGCATCTCTCTTTCAAATCTTTAGTTCTTGTGATTGGTATGCTGCTAGGGCTCCCAAAGGTTTACATTAGGGGGACCTACTCTTACCACTTATATTTTTGTCTTGATGATGCAGTCCCTGAGTGCTTAGGTTTTGAGTCTTCTGTGAATAGCAGTTTCTTCTAAGTATCTAGTGGGGAAGAAGGGAGGGCTAGGGGATTGAGATTTTGGATTTGTTGTTCTCTAATGGCACATTATATTGGGGTGTTAATGGAGAGCAAATGGCATATCTTAGTTGGATACTTGCACTCTGAAACTATCTCTAGGCTGAAGGTAAATCTGAACGAGCATGAGATTATCCTAGAATAGAGGGTGGAGGCTCTTGCATCCATAATAGGGTGCTAGGTTGGGTAAGCTTCCATCATCTTATTTGGTGTTGTCATTGGGTGCTCAATTTAAATCTAGTGCAGTGTGGGAGCCAGATATTGAGCATTTTGAAAGTGTTGCATTATAGAAGCAACAATATCTATCAAAGGTATTTCTTGTGTGGGGAGTTGAGGTTGGCAATTTGTCACATCTAGGAAACTGGGCATCTTTTTTTAGCCCAAAAAGGTTGTGCAGGTTGGGATTAGAACCTTGATGGTTCTCAATAAATCTTTACTAGGCAAGTGGCTTGTGGTTAATGCAGGATAAAGAGAGATTGAAGAAATATAATGATGGTTAAGTTTGGGAAGATGGAGGTCAGTGTCTGAGGGCTCTTGGGGTAGAGGTTGTAGGACAAAGATCTGCTGTGATGTTTTGCATGATAAAATGAGCTTGTAATTTTGTTTTGATCTCCTACTGTATTAGCAATTGATAGGAAAGTATGGTAGAGAATTATTGGTGTTTCAATGGTACCTATCAAAAAAAAAAAAAAATGGTGTTTCAATGGTAGCTATGGTTGTTGGAAACCTGAATTCATTAGAAACTCTTAATGATTGTTAGTTGAACGAGGTGGAAAACTATCTTGTTTATTTACAGAGTATCAAGGTGTTGAGAGGGAATATTTTAGTTTGGGGTACCTCAAAGAAGCATGTTCTTAATCGACTCGTTCTTCAAAGAGCTCCTTTCCTACCTACTTTAGGTTACTAGTTCAGGCTGTATGGAGCACTTGTGAGCCTCCCTTTGTTTTATAGCATGGGAACAATTACGGGAGAGAAGCCTATCAATTAAGTAGATGATGAGTAGAATATTCTTGTGACTAGGTCTTGTGTATGCTTTAAGGATGCAGAGTTGAATTTATGGAAGCAAATTATTATTTTTTTTTTCATAAATAAACAAGGAATATATTATCAAAAGGCAAACAGCCACAAAGCATACAGGAAGTATACAAGGCAGCTTAAACCTTACAGAGCAAGCTAAGAAACCAAAAAACCTCACCAACCCTTAAGTGGAAGCTAACCACTCCAAAAAGCCTATAAGAGAAAACAACTCCTCTCCAATATACAATCTAACCCAACTCCACAAATTACATACAAAAGAATTTTTGAGTTTCTGCACTGCTAAAGAACTCCCCCTAAAAGCTAACCCATTCCTTTCCTTCCAAACCGTCTAAAAAATACACAACGGAATGAATTTCCAAATCTTTTTCCTTTTTTTCCCACAAAAAGGCCCCTCCAGCTAATTAGCACCTATTTTACTGTTTCTGGGAAGACCCACTAAAAGCCAAACAAGACAAGGACAATGTCCCAAAGAACTCTGACCACTATACAGTATATAAGTATATGATTTACAGTTTCTTCTTCACAACCACACAAAAAGCAACAATTAGGGAGCTGTCGCCCTCTTTTTTGGAGTCTATCTAGGGTAAGAACCTTCCTCCACGTAGCTTCCCAAACAAAAAAAGCAACTTTGGTTCGGATCCTATCCACCCAAATGTAATTCTTCGGGAAGGAGATGTCATTGGGTGTAATCAGCAATCTGTACGCTTCCTTAACACCAAACTGCCCATTTCTTCCACCCTTCCAAGAAACTGAATCATTCTCCAAAGTTAGCCTATATCCCCTCAAGACAACAAGCAAATTTCCTACCAAATCCAACTCCCAATCATTAAAAGCTCTAAAGAATCTTAGATTCCATCCTCCCTGACCAAAATTCTAGTCCCAAACTTCCTTCACCATAGCATTCCTATGGACAGCCAAAGCAAATAACTGGGGAAAACTTTGAGACAGCACTGCAAGGCCACACCAACGATCAGTCCAGAATCTAATTTTAGTACCATTACCAACCGTGAACATTGTATTTTCCCAACACCAATCTGTTTCCTTCAAAATCTCCTTCCAAACGTCCCATCAGCCTCATTTGTCCTCCAACCAAGGCCCTCTTGCCCATACTTCACCGAAATCACCTTCTTCTAAAGGTTTTCCTTGTCACATGCAAATCTCCATATTCATTTGCCAAGCAAGGCCTTATTCAAAAGAGCTAGCTTCCTTAAGCCTAGCCTACCCTTCTCCTTATCCGCACATACCACCTCCCAATTAACTAAGTGGGCTTTCCTCTCCAAATTTCCCCCTCCACAAAGGAAATCTCTTTGTAATTTTTCTAATCTTCTTGCTACTACCTTGGGCATTCGAAAAAGAGACATATGATATATGGGCATACTAGCCATCGTACTCCTTATGAGAGTAATTCTCCCGTCTTTGGAAATATATTGTCATTTATGGAAGCAAATTATAGAGGGTAAGTATGAGAAGGAAGGGACGGGCTAGCGCACCCATGTGAAGTTAGGGGTGGTTATGGGGTTAGTTTTTTGGAAATCTATTAGGAACGGGGTGGGATCTTTTCTTTAGTAAAACCTCCTTTGAGGTGGTAATGGCAAAAGGGTTAAGTTTTGGACAGATAGATGGCATGCAAAGGAGCCCTTGTGTAACTCCTTTCCCTCTTTGTATGCTTTGGCTATGTCAATGAAGCATGGTAGCAGATTTGTGGGAAGACTTAAGAGAGGGTGGAAGGAACATTGGTCCTCACGCTTCACAAGGCATTTTAATTATTAGGAGTTGGAAGTTGTAGAGAATTTTTTTTCAATGTTGCGAGCAAATGTTGTGAGCAAAGATGGTTAGAGGAGAAGTTAATGACAAGGTGATTTGGAAAGAAGCAACAAAAAGACAATTTTTAGTCAAATCTCTCTATGTGGCCTTGGAGGTGGGAAGGGCAGTCCTTTTCCTGATGAACATTATCTAGAACCCATGGGTCTCATCTAAGGTGAGCTTTTTTGCAAGGGAAGCAAGTTGGGGAAAAGTATTGACTTTAGACATTTTCTAGAACAGAGGGCAATCACTAGTGAATATACATTCTATGTGCAAATTGGAGGGGGGATACATTGATCACATGCTCCTTCATTCTCCAAAGCAAGGGTTCTTTAGCATCTTCTATTCTCCTTATTCAATGTAGATTGGATGATCTCTTCCTCAATGAAAGATACTCTTTTAAGCCGGCATGACTCCTTTGTAGGGAGAAAAAGGAAAATGGTGCAGAAAGCAGCCCCTTTTTGCATTTTTTGGACAATCTAGTGGGAATGTAATCAAAAAGTTTTTGAAGATAAGGAATAAAATGATCAAAAGTTAAAAACTTTTGTTCCTATGTAATCTTTTTGCTTGGGTTAGCTTGTATACAAGTGAAGGCTCAATGCCTTTGTTTTTGTAGAGTGTGTTGGGTCTTCTTGAGTGTCTTGGGTGTTTCGTGTGTACTTTTTTCAAGGTCTTCCTTTTGGTGCTCCTTGTATACATCTTGTGTATGCCTTTTTCTATTACTAATATATACATATCTATCCTTACCTATCAAAAAAAAAAAAAAAAGGATCCAGAGTCAACAATCCCATCCTAAGCATTGTGAGGATGTGCAAGAGATGTGGGCCTTAATATTCTCCTTATTTGAGGTCCCCTAGGTTTTGCCATCTTCAATCACTACTACCATGTTTTCTAGATATGGCGACTTTGCAAGGAAGAGGAGGAAGAAAGTTGGGAGGACCACCTTGCTTTGCCTTTTTTGTTTCATTTGGAAGGAAAAGAAACATGCATGCATTTGAGGGGTTGGAGCAGTCCAACTGAAATTGAAAGACTCTTCTCTAAAATCTTGGTCTTCTCCAGAACCTCTTTAAGGAAGGTAGTTTGACTTTCTTTGACTGTTTCAATAGGTTCAGGGATGGCTGGAGGAGTTAGGTTTAGTTTATTCTACTTTATCTGGTCGTTCTTCCTTCTTCTATTCTATACGGTCCTTGTATTCTCTTTATCCATTAAAAAGAAATTTTTTTTAAAATAATGGAAGACTTGGCCCTATCGGACCCATGGCGGAGCATACCAATTCCAGGAGAACTATTCCTATCAATGAAAGAAGCCACCAATCAGAATAAACTTCATCTTGATCCATGAACAGAAGTTTGTCTGATAGGAATTTACAAAAGGACAACGAGTGAAGTCCAGATTCCAATTTCATGAAGCAAATGAAAAATATAACTAAAGATAAAAAGTTCCTTTATTTGATAGAGTTTATCCTTAAGGGGTTTGGGAATCATAACCGTTCTTCAAAGAAACAAGCAGAATATGGCACGATTTTGTTTCAGTCCTCAGAATATCTCACTCAATTCTGCTAACTCCCCTACATTTTTTGTTTTAGGGAGAGAGAGAGAGAGAGAAGAGACTTTTCTTGATCATCCTCTATCTTTCATCCTAGCTTTCAATTTTCCAGGGGCAGAAAGAGAGAAAGCACCAGAGTGGTTTGTGTGAATCTTCCAGAAATTGTTTCCTTCAGGTTGTAGAATTGCAATTTTCTTCAGTAAAGGAGCATTTGTGCAGAGAGCAGTGTTATACAACAACCCCTTACCTAACCTGCAATGGACAGTGGTTGAACACAATCATAATCATGCCTTCCACTCAATCCATTTTGTCCTCTGTCCAAATTGAGGTTTTACTTTCTTAATCCAGCATTCAAGATTTGCAATGTTGGTCAATCCTTCTTCCCAACAGAGCAAATATCATCTTCTGCAAAAAAAGTGGTAGTCTTTGGTGAATACTTTCTCTTGCTACCTCCGGTTGGATGGCAAATGAAAACCATCTTTTCACCTATTGTCTAGCAGTGCATTTGTGAAAACCCCAAGGTTCAAAGAGAATCATTTGTCAAGTTGACCTGAATTTTTAAAACTAATTTCACTAAAATCAAATTGCTTCTACCAAGTTCAGACATTCATCAACAAGATGTGTAAAACACCTAACGCGATGTTATATGCATCCAATATAAAATGGGCCACCTATGTTCTGCAGATTAACCATTGATTGCATCTGTAGTTATAGACAAGCAGTTAACAGCACAAAATATCAACCTTATACTGCATGTAGCACCATAGAGTAACCATCAAACCATATATAACAACAAAGAGAAAAGAGAATGACCTAAATTGGCCATCTATACCCTGATGTACAAAATATGAATAATAGAAAAAAAGAAACATATTGTTTTCAAGTTAAAATTGATGTAGCAGTTACCTGAAGATAGAAAACAACAAGAAGACTTCCAACGATTGTTGAAGGGTCATCAATGGCATACTCTAACAGGCATTTATGGAGACATTTCTCCTCATCAAAATTCCATGGCAGCTCTATCATTCTATCCACCAAGCCCCTCCGGATACAAAGACAACAAATTTCAGTCACCAGTGTCTCCATCCAATCCATCCAAGTTCTAGATTCACCTTTTGAAACCTCTGGAACATCCCTAGCCAATCCATCCCTTAATTGTTTTTCCTTGATTTTTGTGCAGAGCAATCTCTGGTACATAAATGCTTCAGTCACAAGTGCACACTCCACTCTCACCCGAACTGCATTGACTGCTTCACCAAGTGAAACCAACTGAGATCCCCCATCATGCCCAGACCACCGTAAAACCATAAGAGCAGCATCAGGATTTTGCCTTTCCAACAAAACTTGTGCGATCTTAGGATGAGTTCCTGGGCCTGAGATCTCTGGAAGAAGCAGGCAAGCTTCCTAAGCAATAAAACATGTTAAGAATAATTAGCATACAAAATGATATTGAAAGATGGCTGTGCTTAGGATAACATTGGAAGGACCAAAACTGGTTTTGCGTTTCCATCCCACTGGATCCTGGACTACAATCAGGAAAATAGACATTTATTATTGACAACAAAACTACAAATACTACAAATAAAATTAAATAAACCAGAGTTAGTGATGAGGATGGGCATTAGTATTAATTGGAATTAAATTAAAATCAGTATTTATTGGAGTCAAATTAGGAGTAACTAATTAGGCTATAGAAGAATTAAAATTAGAGTCATTATAGGTTATTACAACCCTTAAGAGAATTTGGATTTCTTACAGAAGCTTATAAATAAGGTTAATTGACATAAATCAAAGTGTTGATTGGTGATTAATAATATTACTCCTTGCACATTTTGCAATTTTCATTGGTGAGATTCCATTGATTTTTTTCAAGGTGAAACTCCTAGAAAGCCTTAGTGCAATTCTAAGGTTCTATCCCTTTTCCTTATCTTATTTCTCTATATTTTATTTTATTTTGTTGCCATAAACTTTATACCATGTCTCTCTCCTTAAATCCTAAAAGAAAAAACCTCTAGCCCACCGATTTGATTGTAGGCAACCATCTTAGGGTTGTCCTACATCAATTTTAGGTATCAGAGCCAAAAGTGCTTACTATACCAAAAAAAGTGCTTACTATATGCATCAATTTGAAAAGGAGAGAATGGACACTAAAATTATTTTTGCTCTAATGGCTCAAGAAGCGAATAAATTTAAGAGAAAGATAAAGAATATCCAATATAAGTACAAAATATCCTTGATGATTTTTTTGACTTGTGGCCTGCAAAATTACTGAATAAACTTCCTCCCATGCGTGACATACAACTTACCACAAGTTTGCTGATGACAGAACTATTAACTTGTTTCACAACATTGGAAAGTCTTTCAAATTTTGGTACTTATCTTGCCTGAAATTGAAGAAGTTCAAAAGATCTTGAGATCCTATTTTACTATGGTAAAGAGTCAATGAAGAAAAAAAAGTGGAAGGCATTGCTTAGGATTTCAGTAGTCATGGAAAATTACTAAAACTCAAGGTCAAGGTTTTTTGCAAATAGGGGAGAATTGATGAGGATGGGTTTCATGGGGTATTAGTATTAGTTTGAATTAAATTAGGATTAGGATTAGTATTTATTATAGTCAAATTAGGAGTAGCTAATTAGGTTATAGGAGAATTAAAATTAGAATTATAATAGGTTATTAAAACCCTAGTAGAATTTAGATTTCTTAAAGAAGCTCATAAATAAATGTAATTGATGTAAACCAAAGTATTGATTGATGATTAATAATATTATGTTTTTTTTTTTGCATACTTTGCAATTTTCAATAGTGAGACTCCATTGATTTTTTTTCTAGATGAGACTCCTAGAAGGCCTTAGTGTAACTCTAAGGTTTTATCCTTTCTTTTTAGATTCTTTCTCTATATTTAATTTTATTTTGTTGTCATAAACTTTATCCCATGTTCCTCTTCTTAAATCCTATAAGATAAAAACCTAGCCCATTTGATTGTAGGCAACCATCCTAGGGTTGTCCTACATCAGTTAGCCTGCCAAAACTTAGGGCATCTAGCATCCATTCAACACCAAAAGTTTAATCATAGTTCAGTCTATCAAGAGAAGCATGGTCACAACCACATTATCCACCCATAATTAAGAGAGCTAATCACTTTCAACTTCTCAACTAGGTTAAGAGAAAATAAAGTTTTAAAATAATATACTCCAGAAAAATCATGAGAACCCTGAATGGTGGCCCCATTCATGTCTTCCAAACATGCATGATAATACTTGTCCTCAGACACCAATCCATGACTACATATCTAAGTTCATTTTTAAATATTGGTGAATGGGACCACCCCAAAGCCTGAGAGATTTGAGGTAAGGAAATCTGCTCCCTCCCATCCATTCATTGTCATGGAGGCATTGAGTTATTTCATGTTGAGGGCAGTGGAAGGACAGTTCGTCAAAGGCTTTAAAGCGGAGCATGGTAGGGCTAAGGGGGTTGACATATCACATTTTCTTCATAGGGAGCAACTGTTATATATTAGTTAGGCATTTTTGTGATTTGAGGTGGTCTCAAGTTTATAGATCAAACTACCAAAAAGACAACTTATTCTGATAAGGAAATGTGAAGTGAAGCTCTTGGCCTGCGGTCTAGGATGTAGATTGAGATGCTTCCTTCATAAATATTGGGTTCATGGCTAAGTGAAAAGTTTGAGTCTGCCTCAGACTGGGTCCTAATTGACAAAAGGTTTAGAAAAAGGTTGACTGCTTGGACAAAAATTATCTTGTCCAAGGGTGGCAAGCTGACTTTGTTGAAAAAATTCTCTCTAGCCTCCCAATCTGCTACTTGTCGGCCTTTGTGACTGGAAAGAGGGGTGAGGTAAGTGACTGTATACTTGGAGAAGGCATCTTGGGGTTTGAGCATCAAAAGGTTCTTAGAGCCATAAACCAGGCTTTGTTAGGGAGACCATAAATGTGACAAATTCATGGAGAAAAATCGTACTGGAAATTAAAAAGGAACTACAAAGGAGTGGTGTTCTATATTGAGCAAAGAAGTTTATGGCATAAGTCTGTGGATAACCTTAATGAAAGGCTGGGATGATTTCAGCTTGAGGATGAGCATCTGGGTGGGACATGGTTGGCTAGACCAAATTCTGGAATAATTCTTGGTGTGGGAGGCCCCCTTTAATACATTACTTTCCAGAGTTGTTCCAACCAGCAGTCCACAAAGGTTGCTTAGGTCACAAACTGTTGGGATGGGTGTGTGGAGATTCGCATAATCAAAACCCTAGCTTAGAAGCCATTTCATGGATTGGGAGTTGCCCCTTTATGGAAGGCTTGCTGCAGCAACTGTTATCCTCAATATGGAGTTGGGATAAGTTGGTTGGAAGACCTCAAGGGAATGGATTTCTTAGTTCATTCCCATTACAAACCTTTGATGTCACAAGTTGCCAGTCCTGCAAGGATTTGAACTCAAAAAGGCTAGTTAGGAGTTTGAACCCCTCAGGTTTCATTGTAGTTTCCTAGGAAATGATCAGTAGTTAGTTTAGAGTTCAACCCCTTCATGTTCGTTCTGGATAATTTGGAAAGAATGCAACGAGAGAAATTTTGAAGGAGTTAAGCAGTCAAATTTGGGTGTAACATATTTCTATTTGAAGGACCTTTTTTGTAGTCTACTGGAGAGGTGGGAATTACCAACTTCTCTTTACAAGAGTTTGTAAATAGCTTGGTGCTGATTAGCTAAAAGAGTCTCCTTTTTTTCTTTTTGGCCTTTGAACAACTTTTCTACTCCCCTACTTAGATTGCAACCCCCTGTTCTGTTTGGTGCTCTTATTATATTAATAAAAATATAGTTTGTTTACTAGCCTAAAACTTTTGTATAAACCAAAAGGCATCGTTAGCTTCCATTATATTATCATGCTTCTATTTGAAGAAAACTAAGGAAAAAAATACTGTACAAAACTTCCAAAGAAAATGCAAATCCTAGCAATGACTTTACCCAAGGACCACCTTGTTTGCTTATTTTTGTTGCCAATCAACTAAGGTTAAAATGCATAGCTGAATTTGATCCCCAATCATCCACAAATCAGGTGAAGCAAGCATAACACTTGGTAACAAAGCCACTGGCAGCATTCACTTAACTACATATAAAGAAAACATATATGTACATGCATGCATGGTTAAACACTAATACTATTACATGCTACTAACAAATGGAACAAGATTTGTAATGCAAACTAATTTCAGTTCCGTAATATCCCTACTTAATTTGCAAACTAAAAGTTATAAGGTGATAACAGTGACCTATGACATACAATTAGGAGGTAGTAACAATCATGCATATAAGAAATGGAGACTCCAAAAAAACTTGATTATTATGTGCAAGCCACATGCATCCTTCCTGGTAAACATAAAAAATATGTTATTTAAGCCCAGAATGATGGATGTGTAACAACATAATATTTTCAACTCACGGAATGGAAAGAAAATATGGCATTGACTTTCCCTGAAATAGATAAGCTCCAAACCATAGGTGTCTGATTGTGGATAGACCAAAACCATAAAAAATTAAATGCCACCAAATCATGTAATATAACCAAGTGACTAATTTAACAAATAGTTCAAAATATCATTTATCAAAGCTTGAAGTAAAAATGTTACAGATTCAGCATCAAAAAAATGATCGATCAGATATACATCCAATGCCTCAATAGAAATCAAAACTCAAAAAACATCGGAAGAAACTACAAAAGTTACCTGCAGAGCTTCATCTGTATGATCATCCAGAAGATAAAAAGTAAAGGATTCCAATAAGGAATGCCGGGTTATGCTAAATGTAGCTGCAAAATCATCTACAATGTGTCTCCATTTTTCGTCAGGCATTGTCCAATGGCGATCAAACAAGTAATACAGAAACTGTGCCTATGTTAAGTAACCAAAGAAAGAACACTCTACATTACAGAGAATATGTATCATCACCAAAAGCATCCAAAATGTTAAAAGGACAAAGGATACAATTGCTTGTTTCGCAACCACCAAGTCAAAACTTCCACTTAAAAATAATATGTCTGCAGCTGCTCGCAGATTTTCAAATGGATAGCATCCTGCCAAGCCCTCAATCTTAGACCTGAAAAATGTGGAACCTCCATCCTTCTGCAAGGATGCAACTTCTGATTCCTCTCCCATTTCCTGTGCACGTCCTTGATCTATCTCAAGATTTAACAATGCATCTTCTATGAAGAGGGTTCCACATTCTTTTGTGGGCTCTGCAGTGTGATCTACTGAATCAGGCCATGAGCGCTGAATCGCAGCTGATTTCCTTTCACGAACCAGAGAACGCCATGATGAAACTTTAGAATAACGAGACCTGACATTCTCGAGAAACTGATGTCTTATACACCAAATCATAATCTCCATGTGCTGAAAATAGAAATAAAATAAAATAAATAAATACAATGTTGAGACACTAGTGAAAGGATTGACAACGACCAACAGAAATAGCAGAAATGTTCTTATCAATTTCTGAGGTTGAATTATAATTTAAAAGTTCAATCAAATTCAAAAACATATACACATACACTAACAATGTACAATTTAAAATGACAAACCCAATAAATGATTTTTTTCCTAAATTCTAAACTACCTCAAATGTCTTTTCATGCTAAGGTTGGCTTTCAATCTTTCTAGGACTTCCCTAACAAAATTGTTAATCATTTGAGACTAAAAACAATAAGAAAGAGCAGAATACATTATTCATTTGAAGGAAAAACTAAAGGATGCCATAAAACAATATTAGAAATAATAGATGATATCATAGAAAACACAGTACTTATCAGGAAAAAAAAAAACAAGACCAACATAGAACAATTGAAATATCAAAACAACAAAAAATTTAGTGTGCTCAAACCTACAATTTTTGGATTACAAATTCTATTAGATAAACAAGATCTTCAAGTAATTAAACCTGTTTTGTCTTTAATATGCTCTCCTGAAGCTGATGCAAGTCATGAAGCTGGGACGAAATTGTACCCTTGAAAGATGACTCCAGAACTTCAAGGACACTGGACACACCAGCCAGCTGTACTGAAAACTTAAGAAGTAAACTCAACCTTGTTTTCATCTCTTCCACTTCAAGATTGTCTATTGGAAATGTTAAGGGCTTGACACTCCAACTAGGAAAATAAAAAACAAAGGCATAACTTAACAATAAGCCCCAGCAACAACAAATTAAGAAATTGAAAGGATACAAATCCCTTGAAGTTCTGTTATAATGTTTCTGAACGTCCGCTTGCACCAATCTTTGACAACCACTTCATCCAACAAAAAAGCAATGACAGGATCACTGGAGACAGCACTTTCGTCCATACAAACATCTGTAACATCTGTTCGTCTTCTGTTAAGGAAAATGTAGACTTCTAATATAAAGTAATCTTTTTAACAAATATAGCAGAAAATTGTCATAAGATCTCAGACTCTATAACAGATTAATTGCACTAAGCTGCTTACATTTTAAAAGTTTCCATCTTACTTACATTTTTTTATTTAAGTAAAAATTTTCCATTAATTTTAAAGGCATCCCCTTTTATTACCATTTTTGGGTTTACTCAATAGGTTTTTCGTTAAAAACAGTGATATTCATGTTAGTTTGTGAAAATAAAAATAAATCATATGCCAAAACATCTAATGAAGACAACTAAAGGAACAACAAAGGGATACAATGGCAAATCAAAGAAACCAAGTTGTTCTCCATGGCAACATCAAACAAAGAATAAAGGCGTTGTACATCAGCAGTCTGTTGCTTCTCGCTATCATCTTTCTCCTGGAATCTATCATCATATCTTTTGGAGATAAGGCCAGCCTCTATGCACTCATAGTACAGGCGACACCGAAGTTTATTGCCATTCTTTGGTATTGGCATTCTACAAATTGGGCAAACATCACACCGTTGACTACATTCTGCACATAAGGAGGCATGTCCACAAGAGTTCAACACATGCTGTACATAACGTCCACAACTACTCAAGTCTCTGGTTGCCCGACAGCGCTCAACTTTTGCCTCATTGCACAACTCAATCAGATCAATGGATGCCAAGTGCTCCAAGGCTTCCTGAAATTGTACACCATAAACAGGATATAATTTCTCATATGATAAGTAACACGATAATGTTCATCACAAGATAGATGATTGTCCAAAATCTCTTACATGAACATTGGAACATAAAATAGTGAAAACTCTATAGAATCATATAGCATTATCTTGTTTTTATGTTATGGCGGTGGCAGTTATCTCACCTTCAACAGGTACAGTACAGTCCTAAAAGAATTATCCTTAGCATCTTCCCAGTGCTCTTAGCAACACAAGGCTCCCTACCAAACTACTTGGATGAGAAGCAAAACATCACGATCATAAAGTTCAGAAGCCTTTTCAAATTTAAAAAGAAAAAGAAAAGAAAACAAACAAGCGGATGTTTTTTTTGCTTCCAAGATTCCAAGTTACATGGTCCAATCATGCCAGTCATGAAGTCTATGTGTTGGTTATGGGTGACTAGAAATGTGGAGAGAGAAAAATCTTTGCTTCCAAAAGCTATCATTTTTCTTTTTGCTTAACTCACAAGCACTCCTTAAAGTACTGGTAGGCCCATTGTCAATTGCAAATTTGCTCCTTTTAGTTTTCTACTTCTGAAATCAAACAAGTGTTCTCGAGATGCTAACAAACAGTGCCAACATAATTTAACTCAAACCAGGTTACATGTTTAGAGCATTAACCACATGCCTGTGTAACCAATACCATTGGACATCAAACAGCCAAACATACCAATTAATCATACAAACAAACAAACAGCTGAAGCCTATGTAATGACGATTTTTGAAATTGGTAGACACAATTCATAAATGCTCAACAATATCTAGAAATATCAACTCTAGGCTTAATGATGGAAATAAGTCCTCCAAGATCTACTCAACACTTTGTTTGTGAGGCTGCTTTTTCATTACTAGTTTGGTTGAGGGAGTTTGGTTTCAGTTGGGTTCAGGGGGAAGTTGTGGGTCAATTTGTGTGGGTTGAGGGTCCCTTTTGTTTTGGGGGTTCCTGCTAGGGACAGTCCAACTCGCTTGGAGGTTGGTTCTTGTTAAGGTGGTGGGTGTTTGCTTTTCTTTTCTTTCTATTGTTTGCCTTTTGGCATTTACTGCATATTTCGTGTATACTTTGTTGCACCTTTTTACAAGCACCTTTAATATATTTTCCTTATTTTCCTATCAAAAAGGAAAGTAAGCCAAGGAAAAATTAACTGATTATGGTTCTTTAAAGTCATAATTAGCAAGTAGTTGGTCATTTGAGTCTCATTTAAAATTTGACAGAAGTTTCCATATTTTTATACTTTCTATTTTCTGAAAGTCACTTTTTCTAAAGCTCCTATCTGAGACCTTTCTAGAATTTAAAACATCTTCATCAGAAACCTTTATTACCAGAAGTTTCTATAAAGTTTTAAGTGTCCTGCCTAAAAAGAAAGTCTTTATTTTCTTTTTAATTCAGCTACTTGAAATATTCAAGAGTTTAGAAATAAGATTTCTAAAAAATTATTACATGGGTTGGGTTAGGTTTTTTTTTTTCATGGTTTTATTCAGTTTTTATAGTTTTCTAAAGTTTATAAATGAAGTTCTTTGCTGTAAAATAAAATTAGGGCTGAAAAATATGAAGTTTTCTCCAAATTTTGCAATTCAAATGGTGAGACTCCATTGCTTCTCTTCATTTGAAATTGGAAGGTGTTGGTGAGACTCAAGATTTCCTAACTTTTTTTTATCTTCTCTTTTCTGGCATTTATTTTATCTTTCAACTACCACAACCTTTAATCACATTTCCTCTCCTTAAATACTAAACTAGAGAAGTGTTAGCCCACCTTGCTTGATTATAGACAATCATCTTAGGACTAGCTTACATCAATAAACTTGAGTTAAAAAGTGCTCAAGCTACAGATTTATATGACCAATTTGAATTCCAGAAATGAAACCTTAGCATATTTGACAATATCCAGATAACTGTGGCAGCATTAAACACTAAAGCATATATTTTTTTAATAGGCAAAAGAGCAATATAGATTAAAGAGCCAAAAAAGGCTACACCAAGTACACATGAAGTATACACGTGAGCTCCAAAGAAAAAAACAAGAAATCTCTCCCCTTATAGGCAACCTAACCAATCAATAAAATCAATATAGAGGACTCTTGCCCTAGACACCCTTTAGACCATTCTAAAAAATTACACAAAAAAGAGAAATTTAACTCTTGATCTGAAATTTCAACATTTTCAAAAGCCTTTTTATTCCTCTTTTTCCAAATAGTCGAAAACAAACAAAGTGGAGTAACATTTCCACCCTTCTTTCTCCTCTTTCCAATGGAGTGGCTGTGCCAACTAAGAAGCGTTGCTTGGACTAAGGTATGCAACACCTGCACCACTCAAAACAAGAAGACTAGCTATCATAACATATTTGCCTTAAAACAACGAAAAGGATGTGATCACAAGATTCCTCCTCACCTTTGCATAGCAAACATCTATTAACCAACGTCCACCCTCTCCTCTTCAAAATTTCCAAAGTTAGAATCCTTTTCCACGTTGCTTCCCAAACGAAAAAAAAACTCAATTTTGTTCAAACCCAAGAATTCCTAATAATCATTGCCATAAAAGATTTTGAACCCCTCTAAACCATCCCATCATAGAAGGATTTAACTAAAAACTTGTCACCTTTTGTGGTCATCCTCATTGTCTTGTCATCTACCTCCCTGGTCATTGAATTACCTTGCAAATGCAAAAGAAGTGCTTCAACACAACCCAACTTCGAGTCTTGGAAATTCCTTATGAAACAAGGGTTCCATAGCCCCCCATTGTCAACTTGCTCCCAGGCATCACAAACCCAAGCATCCTTTAAGGTAAAATAGTGAACAAAGATGGGAAAGAGGTCCTCAAAGGGATGCCCCACACCAAATGTCCTTCCAAAATCTTATCCTTCTTCCATTGCCCACAACATAAGAGATCTTGCTTCTAAAATCATGACCCTCCCTCACCTCCAAAGAGCACCAACCCCCTTCTTCTACCCCATACTTCCCAATGATTACTTTCTTCCACAAGGGCTCCCCTTTTGACGTGAGCCTCCAACTCCACCTGACAAAGAGAACCTTGTTCAAAACAGAATTATTGCGAATGCCCAACCCTCCTTCCACCTTTGGCTTACAAACTTTGAGCCAACTCATTAAGTGGGGCTTATTTTCAAGAGATCCCCCTCCCATAAAAAGTCCCTTTGAAGTTTTTCCAATTTACGACACACTCTTTTTGGAATTTAAAAAATGGACATAAAATATATGAAAAGGCTAGACAAAGTACTCTTGATAAGAGTCAAACATCCCCCCTGGACAGGTATTGTCTATTCCACCTTGCAAGCTTTCTCTGCACCCTCTCTTCCACCAAGTCCCAAGCTGTCATTGATTTAAAGGTAGCACCCAAAGGAAGCCTAAGATATTAGGAAGGAAACGACCCCACCTTACACCCAAGAATATCCACCAACTCCTCCATAATAGGAACCCTTCCAACTGAAATTAGCTCACTTTTTTCTAGGTTGATCTTAAGCCCCATAAATTGCTTCAAACCACATCAAAACCCCTCACAAAAAATCAGTGTGTTATCCGCAAACAAAAGGTGGGACACCTCCACTCCCTCTTCACCTATACCTCCCACTTTGAAACCTAAAATAAAACCGCACTCCCTGGATTTCTTAAGAAGAAAGCTAAGCTCCATAGCCAAAACAAATAATAAGGAGACAAAGGGTCTCCTTGCCTCAACCCTCTAGAGATATGGAAAAAACCAACAAAGGTCTCATTGATCAAAATAGAAAATTTGTCTATAGAAATACACCAATTAATCCACCTAATCCACTTATGACCAAAACTCGTCTTTTCCAAAACTGCCAATAAGAAGTTCCAATTTACATGATTGCAAGCCTTTTCTATGTCTAACTTACAAAGAATGCCATTAGAACCACTCTTTAACCTGGATTCAATGGCTTCATTGGTGATAAGGACTACATCAAAAATTTGTCTCCCTTCGATAAAAGCATTGTGAGAGGAAGAGATTACCTTCCCCACCACTTTTTTGAGCCTGTTTGCTAGAACCTTGGCCAATAATATGTACAACTCTCAACCAAGCTAATAGGCCTAAAATCCGATAGTTTTACTCCATGGTCCTGTTTCTTTCTCAACAATTTCTCAATTTCCATATTGTGATTATGTAGACAAGTAAAGAACAACGTCATTCTACAGCATCCATTACCTGTCTACCAAAACCGTAGTTCATAAATTAATTGATCCCAAAATCTTAGAACTCGTTTCATGGGAAATGAGAAAAGAGATTAAGTCTCCACTTAACTTATCGAAATACAACTATTTTGGCCTGGCTGAGGTGAGTTTTTATATGTTCCAGAAATCGAAACACATGAGAATCAAAATTTTCCATATTTTTCTTTTCCTTCACTCTTAAACCTCTTTTTCTCCCAAGTAAAGTTAAACCACCACTATGATGAAGGCCAAACTCAATCCTTAAAAAATTTACCTACAGACTCTTGCCATCTCCAGACAGTGTTTCATAAACGCTGATAGTTAAACCTGAATAGTTAATAATTACCTCAACAACTCTGTCACTATATTTTCTTAGCAGCCAAACAGTGCCAAGAAAAACAGCAAAGTTTCCATAACACTACAATTTCGCCTAGTCGATTGAAAAACCCAGTACCTTTACTTTCCTTAACTTTTTTCCACAACCAAGCCGAGTAAACCAACCGCTAGGGTTTTAAAATTTGATGGAGATGAACACGAAAAGCAAGTGCATACCTGAACAACTCGGCTACTATAATTCGGTTGAGG
Source organism: Vitis riparia (assembly GCF_004353265.1). Lineage (NCBI taxonomy): Eukaryota > Viridiplantae > Streptophyta > Magnoliopsida > Vitales > Vitaceae > Vitis > Vitis riparia. The sequence goes on along the minus strand of NC_048431.1, from coordinate 9,410,574 downwards.
CAGGTGCGAAGAAACAGATCTTGCAGCGGCGGCGATGCCGGTGGAGTCGGAAGAAACCGGGGATCCGCTGAATCTCGTTCGCTCCATTTCTCGAAGATATGCAAAGCGCTTCGGATACAAAGGTAATTGCGAAACCCTAATGATAAATGTGTGAATGAGTGTTAGTACTGAGAGAACAACGACATTGATGATTACAGAGAGCTAGAGAGGGGTTGGATGCTTTTGAAATGGGAGACTGTAAGAAGTGCGGCCAAAGGGCGGGCGGGCCCGTTAATGTTTGGTTCTTTTTTTATTTTTGTTCTCCCATAGAGGATTTTGGTTTGGAAAAAAAGGGGTGAAAATTAGGGGCGGATATATTGTGCGGGCCAACCCAACCCTTGCTCGGACTTGTGTAGTCATTCTCAGTGTTGAGATTGGGTTTGGGTTGGGGTTTAGGCAAGGTTCAAACGAAGATCCGGCAATTCAAATTTGACTATAGATCATAAATTTATTAATTTTATATATTAAAGGAATATAAAATAAAAATATTTTTTTAATTATAAATATCGACATCTAAGTAAAATTTTATAGATTTCATTATAGATATTTATAATATTTTAAATAACAATAAATTTTAAATTTTATATTGTAAGTATATTGTAATTAAAATTAATAATTAAATTAATCCAAATTTTTAAAAATTAAAATTTGAAGGTTAGAAATATTTTATAATAAAAACATTAAATAAAATGATAAATAAATATAAAACTAAAAATTTAATTTACTTTTTATATTATAACAAATTAAAATTAAATAAGTAAATGTCTGAAAATATATATTTTTTTAAATAAAAATAGTATAATTTTGTGTATAATAGAGGTTTTTTATTTTGAAAAAATACAAGAAAATAGAGACTAAATGGGCAAGATTTTAGAAAATTAAAACATGAAGGTTAAGAAGCAACAAAAAAATCATAAAATTTAATTTTAAAATAAGTAAAATGAGTTGTTGGATTGTGAAATCTAAATTAGTATTGTTGTGTTTCACTAGGGATGTTGAGGGTTAAGTTGTCTAATCAACTCGTGGGATCGAGCTCCTCGATGAGCTCATGGTATTTAGCTTTTTTATGTTTAGGGTTTCATCTTTTTAGAAAGTGTGGTCATAATTGCGAGGTGTTTTCGAGAGTTTCATCATTATAACTTTTCTTACTCGTTTTGATAAGTGGATTGTTGAGTGTTAGTACGCTTCATGGATGTAAGGATTACATTAACCATCGAATCATGTTAAAAATCTTGTCTTTTTTCTTTATTTTTTGCTTGTATGTGTACATGGTTTGGTTAACAATTATAGTCGTGTTAACAAGTTTAATAAATTATAATTGCATTAAAAAATTATCTATATTGATTGACCTATAGTCGGATTAAGTAAAATTTTACTATTTTCTGCCATAGCAAGACAGGACTCATTGTCATTGTTATATATATATTCGTAATGATTTATATTCAATCATGTAGATATTGTTTGTTTTGGGTTCAAAGTGGTCATCGTGACTTTATATATATATATTTGTAATGACCTATACTCAACCATGTAGATATTGTTCGCTTTGAACTCAAAATGGTCCTCACACGACTTTAAAATGTGTCTATGTGGTTAAAAATGACTCATACTTATATAATGTTAAAAATTTTATATTTGATTCAATGTAATATATTACAAATACTCTTTATGTACACAACGTCCTCGTTGTGTTCCATGAGATTGTATGACCAAATAGACAAATACCACTTATGGAGTCAAACAAACTCTCATATCAGGAGCAAGGATCAACTATAATACCATTTGTAAAGACTCATATTCAATCGTATAGATATTGTCCGTTTTGGGTCTAAATGGATCCTTATGACCTAAAACATGTCTACATGGTTAAGAGAGACTCGTATTTGTGTAGTGTCAAAAAATTTATCCCATATCCGATATGGAATATCATTTTGAAATTTTGTTTTATCTATAATTCAAATTGTAGTAGTGTTTTTTTTAACATTGTGAGGGGATTTTAAATCAAAAAACATGATCAACCTAACTAAATAAAATATAATATAATTAACTTGAATTCAACCGTTGCAAAATGAAGTTGAATTATATTATATTTTAGTTTATTATTTTAAAGTTTAAGTTAAATTCATCACCAACATGACCCCACCTACTCAACTTGTAGCATTTGTGAAAATGAATGAAAACGTTTTTAGTTTTGGATGTTGGGAACTTTGATCTAAAATGAAACTAAGAACAAGAACACAACAAGTTGGATTGAATGACTTAGTTTTATTAACAATAAATTTGGCTTAAATAGTCATTCTATACACGATATTAACAAAAACGAGAAAGCAACACACGATCTTAATAGAAACGAGAAAGCAGCCCACTTAGCGGAAATAAAGCTAAGTGGTAATAGAAACTTGGAACGATTCCAATACAAGTAGATGTCCTTGAAGACTAGGACTTTCCTTATAGACCAAAACATTATTCTAACAAAAAACTGCAGTAAACTCCTTCATTCTTTTCTCCCTTAAGTTAAATACTGTGAAGCAATTAGTTTATACCAAAAATTTCACATACTCCTAGCAACTTTCAAAGCTTCTGGAAAACTTCAAGCTTCAATGGTTTGGTCATTATGTCTGCCACCTGATCCTGACTCCCACAATGAACTAATTCAATTGTACCCTCCTTAACAAGATTCCTTAAGAAATGAAACCTCACATCAATATGCTAGTTGCGACCATGCATAATTGGATTTTTAGATAGCTTGATGGTTGAACCGTTGTCACACATCACATTAGTATAGTCTCCATCAGAATGTCCCAACTCCTTTAAAATTCTCTTCATCAAGACTCCTTGATAAACACAGACTGCAGTTGCCACAAACTCAGCTTATGTGGTTGATAAAGTCACAATAAGTTGTTTTTTGAACACCATGAAACAATACTTGAATTCATTAAAAACACGTAACTAGAGGTACTCTTTCTGTCTTCCAAATCTCCGGCATAGTCCCTATTCGTAAACGCCAACAACTCACCATATTCTCATTTCTTATAATGAATTCCATAGTTCATAATTTCTTTTAAGTATCGAAGTGCTCTCTTGGCTGCCTGTAGATGAATCTCCATTGGTTTTGTCATATATCTACTTATGAGACAAGTAATATCTACTTATGAGACAAGTAACAAACATCATGTTAGGTCTCATGGCAGTGAAATACATTAAACTATCGACCAGCTGCTTGTAGTACATCTCATCGACAAAGTCTCCATTTTCGTCTTTGCTTATTTTGAAACTTGGAACTATTGGACTGCCCACCAAATTACTTTCCATCATACCAAATATTCTCAAAACCTCCAATGCATATTTCCTCTGGCATATATAAATACCATCAGACTTTTGTAGCACCTTAATCCTAAGAAAAAACCTCATATTTCCCAAGTCAGACATATCAAACTCTTTTAATATAGAGCTTTTAAATTCAAACATCATAACTTCACCATTACCAGTAAAAATTAAATCATCAACATAAACACTTACAACGA